>NC_071983.1:5373863-5673863 GCF_026283585.1 Hylaeus volcanicus | reverse complement strand
CACCAATCTTTTCTTTCTCCTCGACTGATCGGCGACGTTATTGGCCGTGGAAAGTTCCATTGGAGGCAAGTTTACAATGAGGACCATGTCCATTTCCTACGAACGTCGAATCGCCGGATTACAACTGCGCGAAACGAGCACAATTTTTAGCTGTATGAAGATTTTTAGATGGGAAGGGACGAAGGTATATAGTTGCTCGTAGAATGAAAGTATTAATCCTCTATGAGATCGTATAACTTTTTTCACGTGCTAATATATCGAAGCTTGAATTATTCAACACTTTGCATCGTACTTTTCCATCTCGCTACTGTACGGAATTTTTCGATTTCCATTTCGTGAACTGCGTTGCCATTTGCGATCACTTTTATCTCGTCCATCCCAGTCTTCGATTAGGTTCGAACAGTGAATACTTTGGAATCCAGACGCAGTTAACAAGACTTTCCCCCCCTCTCTCTCTCTCTCTCTCTCGCTTTGTCTTTGAGTCATATAGATATTTCCAAGAACGTACGACTAATTGCCGAAGACGTTAGGAAATCTCCGAGATTAGCAGACGAAAGCTGGAGTTTACTGCTTAAGGGGCGCGATCAGAGACGAGATACGCTTAATGGTTTAAGCAAGAGCATCCGGGAGGCCTCGGTATTTCGGGAAATCGGCGCGTTATTGCGATCGGGCTGTAGGAAAACGATTAAGGAACTTGAATAGACAGGAACTGTCTATTTAGAGCAGACAGGGAGACGCGACTTACCACGGAAATATTCGTTTCTTATTCGCTTCGTTTACAAAATATCTCGTTCTCTCTCGATAGTTCGAGGATTAAATGTTTGTAAAAGTGTAGCGATATCGTGGTTGCTCGTATTTCGAGTTGGGATGTTGCGGTGAGCTGGAAACAGGAAGGATCGAGAGAGGACGGTGGGCATCGACCACGATTTCCGGACGGAAACCTGTCAACGCGGCCAACGTCTCTCCGCAACGTTTTCCATGGCGAGCAATCAGGCCACCGCGATAAGGTGTTCCCACAGGAAAGTCCTGGAATCAGTTTCGTGATGCTGCAACGTCAATAACTTCTCGCTCCGTGGAACCGCGTCGCTGATAAGTGACGAGCGATTAGATCGCTCTTGTTTGCTTCTCCTCGCCCATGTTTGAACGATGATGTCACCGTTGGTCCATCCGGTCCGGGATTAGGTCAAAGTCTCGGCGCTGATAAAAATCGAACGTTACCTACCGAAACTTTTCGTCAAATTCTAAAAGGTATCGCGATCGTGAATAACAATAATTTTCATTAATCGCGTAACTATTCGTACCCTTTATATTTATCGAAGAAATTTGTAAATATCGCGTAGTTATTCGAGAATTCGTTTCCTCGTATCACCGTTTTAATTTGTCTGATTTAAATGAATCCTTCGTGTTTCCAAATGAATTTTTAATTGTAAATATATACACGTGCGAAGTTTATTCACGTACATATTTATAATGGAAATTAGACAAATTTCATCGATAGATATCGAGGCTACGAATACTTACGAGACTGACTGCGTGTGTCAATATCCTCCCAAGTAGTTAATGTAACGTATCAATTTTTGAATAATATTCATACAGTTGCGTAGTAAGAAGTTTCTAGCTCGGCGTCTAAGAAGTACGAATGTCTTCACGATCGCTCGATACCCTTATCCGCGAGGATTTCGAAGAAATAATCACTCTCGCCCGATATCGATGGCACACGGCGGTGGATCATTTATCGTTCGCGAAGATCAAGAATAGAATCTTCCGAGGCCTCGAACGAGAGCGAAACATTTTTATACCTCGCCGCGAGATAATGCTCTATCTCGTTATCTGCGTATCGCCCAAAAGAAATAATCGTATCCTTCCTATCACGTCCGTCGAATCAGATCGCAATCTCGTTATTCCCCCTCGAACGTGCAACGTGACATTCGTTGGACGTTTCTTCCCTTTTACGTGGTGTCAGAAGTCACGAGTCCGGCATTCGCGATAACGAAAAGAGGAACACCGAAATAATTAAGTTTGAAAGAAATTTGTTGGGTCATATTCCTTCTGTTTTATCTTAAATTGAGGTTCACGGTCCTGGATGTAAAAAATAGCGAATTGAAAGTACGAGGAAACAGGAACTAGAATAGGAAGTTAGGTAATATAGGCGGAGACTGGTATCGTTGAAATATTGGTTATTCGAAAAAGTTCGTGGCGTTTTGCCGCTCGATCGAGGCAAGAATTCTACGCAGGCTTGCGAAAAAATTTGTGGTTTTTACGGACAAAATGCTCTATTAAAATTTAGATGTCAAAGATGCATCACGCTGTGGTCGACCAATCACGAACTTTTTCGAATAGCCGATATTATGACAGTTTGAGGGTGTAATAGCAAAGGCTGAACCATTAAATTCTGTACCAGGAGGTGCTACGGTTTAAATTGTAACAACCTCGTACCCAAATAAATGGACTAACTATCCTTGGTGGTGAACAGAGAAAATACTGAAAGGACGAAAGGATGCGTGAATCGAGCGTCGTGAACTTACAAATTTGATGAACAGGGGAAAAAGACCGGAAAATTCGTTGTCTAACGAGTCGAAGGAGAGCAAGAGTGTCTCGCGTGCGCGACGTACATTAACGACACACATGTTCAAAGTCGCAACCCCATGGAAGGTGGTTTGATGAGCATATAATGGCGCGGGGTGGCCAGAGGGTGCCTGCCAGAGGGTGAGGGGAGGGCTTGACAGGTACTTATATTTACACGAACCCTTCCTGACATCTGCTGTGTACAGGTAGTGCACGGATACACGAATCACGCACACTTACGGACGAGTGCACGTATAAGAGATATCCTCCCTTGATTTGCAGAGGGTGACGTCACTGGCTTTAAACATTTTTGAACGTTTCGTGGTTCTGGTAGAAGATGTTAAATGCAGAATTATAGACAATTATGAGGTTTGAAGGATTCGTGTAAGAAAGATTGATTTCGTTAGGAATGCATGAAATTCTGGGTTGAAGATATCACGTAGTTATTCGAGAATTCGTTTCCTCGTATCGCCCTTTTAATTTGGATAATAGACGTTCAAGTATATCTTCGCCATTTATGCCGTCTATCTTATCACTTCTACCATCAGGAAATACAGCCTGACGCCTCGCCGTGAATTGCGTGAATTTCGTTTTATATCTCGAAGAATAAATTGTTTTATGATCCCATGAATTAATTAGTACTCAAACGAACGATAAGCAATTCAATTTATTAACATTCCTACACTTAACCACGATTCACCTCCCCGATTTTCGATAATCAATGTTCTAGTTATATTTTACAATATTAGAAAAAATCCAAGGCACTCGTGACCGTTCGCAATGATCGATAGTCTAGGTTTAACTTTGATGCAACACCGTGGCCAATCCCGTGCTCTTTCGAGGCAAGCATCTAATGGTGACGGTGATCCGAGGTCCACCCCTCTGCGGTGTCCAACTATCCGTGTCGAACGTGGCTCGAGAAAAGCTCGAAGCTGCTTGTATCGGTGAATCTGGCCTGCAAGCGTTAAAAGTAAACATAGCGAACGTTGCAAAGGCCTATTCGCGACGTGACGAAAGAACTATACCGATTCCCGTCTTACACCGGGCCCACCTCTTGGAACAGTACATCCAATTGCTGGTCATATTCTAACGGATAACCTACATTCGAGGCGAACTGATACGCTCACGGCTGTCCACGTGGATTAGCCGGGTCCCTTTCGTATGCAACTTTCGTAGCTTCTTTTCCATCCTGTACACCTTTATTCACGTATCTACGTGAATGCGCGCGTGTACGTACTCAGATATACGGCCCGTAAGTGGGTCTCGTACCGTTGGCTCTCGCGTTAAGTCAAACGACTGGAAAGAAACAAAAATGTCATCGCGAATAATAGCGTCCTACCAAGCCTCGGTAATCGTCCGCCATTAACTCCGATCTTAACGATGTAACCTAAACATTTTTCCGTCGTGCAAAAAAAGATACTACACGGTGCTTTATAGACCTAATCGAAAGACCCGAAACGAAGCTTTCCTCTAAAAAATTAATGTCCTCTCAAAATCGACTCCTGCGTTGAATTTGACACTTCGGTAAATTTGTAAGAAACGAGAAACAAAGCCTCCCGTTTTACTAAATCTTCATTGGATGTCCGAGTATCCCTATTCACGACCTAACCTCTCATTGTACAGCGACTGTACCTCTCATTCTACCTCCATTCACGGAGGTGTCCCGATGCTTTCGTTTTTCTTTCATCTTTCGATCATCGAAACCAGTCCAGGGTGACGTCAGCAGCGTGATTTTCGAGGCTGGTGACGCCAGCGTTTCCGGAAGGGCGTCCGTTCCCGGAAATGAGAGCGAACAGCCGTCAAACTCGAGGACGAGTTGAGAAATTTTGGAGACGAACGCCACCGTCCCTTTCGTTCGCGAAATGACTAACGACGCAGGTATGCTAAATGCGAATAGTTCAGCATGCATCTACCCGGGGCCAGTGAACCGCAGTCGTGCGTGTGCGCGTTCCTGCGAAGATATTGCACCGATATCAGACGTTGGACGAAAATTCCTGGTCCCCTTGGTCAGCGATAACGAGCATCGGTACGAATTGAGCAGTAATGTAGCGCGGGTAAGTTTCGATACTCTATATACAAGGTGATCTTGTAGTAGGCTGTGGCTGGAGTAAGCTGGAGCTCTTTCGCGAAAGAGGAACACCTTTCGATGATGTTAAATTTCTTTGCAGGGTGCAATGTCCACTCGCATCGATACATCTTTTTTTGGATAAACAATCTTTTAGTTCAAAAGGATCTGTATTTCGGCAGCGTCGTTGCGTTTCCACTTCTCGTCCAAACAATGGCACAACTTCCGCCGCGTAAAAGATTCCAAGGTTCTCAGATTGTATCGAGAGAGTTAGGTCACTCGCTATCTTCGGGAACACCTAGGAATACAGTAAAACGGAGTAATAGATTGTAAACAGAATCGATAAGACGTTCGGAACGTTATGGTTCGTTTGGTGAACGAGGATCGATCAGAATTCCGTGGCGACGCGGATGGATCGCTTGAAAACTCTGCAAGTGAGGGAATCGAACGTCCAGCGTTTCACGCGCCTCCACGTAGATGAGGAGCAGATTACAGATTGTCTCGCGAGCTTTTTATGCTTCCCGTGTTTCCGAAGTCTCATTCATCTGTGAACGGTACGCGGCTGGAATTACGAATGAGAAGCGGCCATTGGTCCGCTTCGCTTCTCTTCTCCCGTCGCGTGTCCCCAGCATCGAAAGCAGCGAGATTCCTGTGGAACGTCTTTCTTCCTTTCCACGTTACTTAATCCCGTGGAACACTGCCTATTCGCGACTCGATAGAGGAAAACACCATACTTCTTATCGTCATTGGGAAGATGGTCCTTACGGGAGATTTCTCGGGACGTGTATTTCTTATTTTCTGGATTTAGAAGCTTAGTTTCGGTTGGCTTGGAAATGTCCAAGAGTAGAAATCAGTCTTTTTTTTGTTGAGGGTAGGGACAAAAGAAATAAAAAGAAAATTAAACCTTGCCAGCTTTCGATTAAAATTCCCACCCGATTGAAACGAACTCGGATTGGAATCACTTAATGATACGGAGCTGCGATTGCCAAGGAAATCGATGGAAATGGGTCAAGCGATGTACGATGCGGAGAATTCGACGTGGCCAGCTCGGAAGGAAGCTGCAAATTACACACCATCCTCCCGGAGGCACGGAGCGCGACACGTGCACGTACACACGGCATGCGCGCGTGTACGTACACGTATATAGAATCCGCAGGTATCGTGTGGTAGGGCCTCTACATTTCGTGCATCCCGTATAATGGTCTCTCGTCGGCCGGAAGTGAGCTACCTGTCTCCCACGTGTGTGATGCAGCCAGCCTCCCAACGTAATGCAACGCAACACGAGTTGAGTTCGTCCGTCCACACAGCTGCGACGTCGGACACGAGGACAAAAGACCACGGACGGCCGCGAGGTGTCACAATGTCAAGTGTTTTCTTTTTTGTTTTTTTTTTACAACGTACGTACTACGGAGGTGGGTAGCGTGGATTCCGTTCGCGAGAAATGCACTGGGGACGATGAAAAAATCATCGAGGAGGTCGCTTTACCGTTAATGGAATCATTAAAGAGAGACTGGTAATGTTCGTGGAATTCAAGAGATTTGGAAAAGGTAGCTGAAGAGTTTTTGGAAAATTTGCATGTTCAATTTTAAAAGGAAGGCACTTCGTTCATTTGAAATATTGTAACTTCTACAGACAGTCTCATAAATAGCCTCTATATTTGTTGAAAACATTTGTCTGTTAATCGATAGACGTGATTCTTCCGAATCAATTTGTAATCGTAAATATATACATATGCGAAGTTCGATGATTATGACTATGATTTAAATTAGACAAATTTCTGCGATAGATATAGAGTTTACGGTAAAGACTGTTTACGTACTTTGCACGGTTTTTTTTTGCAACAGTATTTGGAAATTAAAGAGTGAAACATGCACGGAATACGAGGAATGTCTCGTGAAAAAGTCGAATCGCGAGGAGATGCATCGTGCGAAGCATAGTTTCGCGACGGAAGCGTTTCTGACAGATGGCGAGCACTGCTTTCACCCGTATGGTTTCCCGTGCATCCGCATGAACGACTCCCATGGACAGGTACCTGTTACGTCTTGCGCAGGTTTCCTCGAGATTCTTCTCGTTCGCCGAATTTCTTTAACTTAATTACGCGCCACAGGTGCGAGTCAGCGGAAGAAGACTTTGATCTTAAACTAAAGTCCCCATATTTTCGTTTACCATAAGTGCGTAAACATTTGGAATTCGATACTCATGGTCTTAAGAATCGAAAAATTTATTTCCTTCGTCAGGTCACCTTAAGTAGTAAAATCATACAGTCTTGCCACTCAATCAAATCCACTGGATCAAATCAAGCCACCTGTCACAGGTTTAACCCTGACACCCGTGTTCTCTGCTTAAAGATTCAACAAAATTCAGCTCTTTCGCCAAATTGGCCCGACTTCAACTTCGACTCTCGTACGAGTAATCTCGACTTGCTGAAATCGCCCGATGGATCGAACGCGACAAGGTTCATCTCTACCATGAAAATGGACGAATCGACAGCGGCGCAGAGTTTTGGAAACGCTGGCACGTAGCTGGTGGTCGTAACGACTACCTGTACGCTCGTAGTGCCCCGTACAATGGTCTCAGCCGACCGGAAGCGAGCTACCTGTCTCCCACGTGCGCGATGCAGCCTCCCAACGCCTTGGTGTGAGCTCTCCAGAGAAAGATTAGTTTGTATTCATCGAATAGATTTTATTGTTTCTCCGCGTCGATCCATCGCGCTATTATTACACGTGAGAACAACGCCAAGTTCAGCTCGGAGGGCAACTCCAAGGAAACCTGTTTGTACGGCGATACGAATACGTTGGAATGGTTCGCGAATTAATTACTCGTCGATGACACCACGCGTGGAAAGCGAGATTCGTTACTTTCTCGTAGAATACATTGTGTAAATCAACGGTTATGAAAGAGATATAGGTACAGGTGTAGACTTGAAACGATTTCTCGTCGAGATTACGAACACGATTTGGTCCACTCACTAGATCCATTAAATTCTGTAATTAGGCGTACTTTTGTGGTTTCCATAGAAATGGAGTATTTTAGTATCGGAACCATCCTCTTTATCGAAGAAACCTAACGATTGTTTTTAATACATTGAATCAGTTGGATAGATTTCGTTGTTTAGCAGCTATTCGACGCCATTAGGTTCGTCTCTGTGCAACGTGAAAGCCTGTTTACATTGTAATATGGAAATGGTAGAATGGCCGCGGCGTTGGAAGTTAATTGCTCGCCGATAGACGGTTACTGTATCGGGAGAAACGGTTGCGTAACCTGTTTGCCGTTGTTAAACAGTTGTTTGCGAGCAACGTCGGCTCGCGTGCTCTTTCACGAGCGTTTCCTCTTTGACGGGCTCTGGGACTTCGACCTGGCGGGATTCTGGTCATCAGAATTGGGAATTCCTTTATGGAATAGGCCCTCTTTTCTAAATTATTTATAACTTATCAACCGGTCCCAAGAATCTGTAGATCGTTCGTAAGGTTACTCTTTCCTGGTTAATTGATTTTAATTTAACCCTTTGCACTCTGCACCATTTCGTTGGAAAATGTGCGAGCAGGAATCGTATTACATAAAATAGTCTAACTTTGGAAACGTATCTCTTTCTTATAGCTTTCTTGAAGCGTTGACACCACTGCAAACATAAATCCTTTATGTGTGTCACTAACAAAATTTGTTAGATACCCGATCTCCCGGATGATTAATTATTAATTTAGTAGCTGTCTAACAAATTCTCCTAAGAATTTTAGTACCGAGGTTCCAGTCGAAGGTTTTCCAAGCAAAGAATTGCATGAGTTACGTATGAAACGCCTAACGGATGAAAGAAAGAGGTAAAATAATTCATTAAACCGAAGAAAGGAAACTCCCATCGGAAAAGTTCGTTCCATAACTTCGTCAACGTCCCGCGAGAGGATCAACGGTGAAAGTCACCGATCGCAAAAGCGCGTGGAAAGCCCCAGCCCGGCCATTTGCATTAACGGATTCCCTGGGCGCGCGCTTTTATTGTTAGGCGACCCAGCGTTAACGAGGGATTAACGAGGAATCGTTGGGATACGCGGAGAGGGGAACAATAAAAGCTGATCAATCGCAGTATCATTAATTACTCAGATGTTCAAGAGATTCTAATAAGCGGTTCGAACAATCAAGAGAGGTCCCTACGGCCGGTATCTGGCTAAGAAATCTCGTAACAGCGAGACCATTATCTCGCCTCCTAACAGGAAACGTTCTGAAAGACGTGGCGCCTATAGAAATAAACTTCCTCGCGTTTTACATATTCCGAGAGGGAAGGTAGAAAAAAGAAAAAAATGAAGAGTGTGGTATCGAGTACTCGTATTGTACGCAGATATAACGAGCAACAGCTGGGAGGGAACGTTGCAACTGCGTTTCGCCAAGTCTGACGTCTACTTCCTATTATCTTTGTGGTCCATCTCGGGCAACCCTTGCGGAAGGCTTACTAATTAATACAGGAGTTAATAATCGTACAAGATGGGATCATCGTTTATTTGCGGTAGCACGAATTCCACCTTGTGGATCCTTGAGAAAATGTGTATTGATAAAAAATTTCAGACTGTCGAACCAACTAAACTCTAGTGTCTGAGCGATAATGTGAAACAGGGAAGAGATCGGCGTGGAGGGATCGTTACGCAAAAATAAAGCAAACTGGCGAAGATAAGTCGGTGATCGAAAGGCAAGCAGATCACACATGTGCAAACAGAGATCTTTCGTAGGATACGATGCGTTTCAGGCACTATTTCTGCACGAGATAATCCCTGGAATTTTCTTCCATTGGTTCGAGTCGTTGCGCGTTTAATTTTAATCGAAACGGATGGAGAAATCGTAGCAGAGGAACGACGATGATATTCCAAAGAAATATTCTGGTCTCTTCTGTTTGGATAATCAACGAAATGGCGTGGACGACCGCATCATCCAACGTAGGAGGAAGATACGTCGAAGGCATACCGACTTACGAGTTTGTCGAGCGGATGACAAAGGCGTGTTCTTTTGCGGGAGAAGATAATGTACGTTCGTGTACACAGGTGCCAAGAAAAGGCCACGCAGATGCTGTGTCTAATCGTAGGAGGCCTCGTAAGTGAACGAACGCGAACGTATCGTAACTGTAAACTCGACATCGAATTCCGTGCTATATTTCTCGCTGAAAATGGCTGATGCGTTCAACTGACGCGCCCGGGTCACCTGTGACCCGCCATCCGCTTCTCATGGTTATCGTTAGCGAGATAAACAAAGGTATTGTCACAGACTTGATTTATTGTCTATATTTCTCGCTTTTTCTCTTCCCTACTGAAATTTCATTAAAAAAAACTTCAAACTCTGAATCCCAAAATGTATGATCACACAGAGAAATGAATTCCGAAAAGGAAGAAGGTTGCTCATACAACAAGAAACACTCTATTCCAATAGATTAATTAAATCCCACGAGTGGAATTTAGAAGCGAGACTCGAAGAAGACATCCTCGAGTCTCTCAACGATGCAGTTGAACGTTACAGAAACGAAAACGCGCGGAGACTATCAAAAGAGCCATTGGACTCGGCTTACGATTCTTGCTAGCAAATAACGAGCGCCTCGAAATTGTCCAATTCTCGTCGGCTGAAGAAGGAAATCTCGATAATTTCGTCGTATCCCCGAGCCGTTTCCTGTTATGCTCGGCGTCGTCGATTCTCCGCTTCGTTTTATTTTTTCTCTTCTTTATTTTTTCTGAACCGAGTCCACTTTCGGCCGTGGCATGACTAAACGTGCGGCCTCGTGCAGCAGACCGCGAAGATGTTAATAATTCTTTGTGCTCATGCGAGCTGCTCCTTCTCCTCTCGCGGCGAGAACGGCTCTTCCGAGAGAGATGTTCACGGTACGCCGACTTCCGGTCTCCCAGGCACGTGGATTCTGCTCAGACCACCTCCCGCTTCCTCTATCGTCAGCGTAGGAGTCCAGGATCGATCGTTCGATGGATTATTTGTAGCAGAGTACTGTTTCTGTTGTCACAAGTGGACAAGTAAGGTGCTCGAGAAGAAAGCCTTGAGAAGAATGGAGTGGAACGTGTAACGGTTACATTTTCGAGATTCTTTTTCACGAGTCAACCTTCTTTGGACTGAATTCTTCTTCTACAGGCACTCGCAACGCATTTACTTTGATATTTCAGGTCGTTGCTACCGTCGTCGATGCTGTTCTTGGCTATCAGAGACGTTATATAATTAAGAGATCTACGTGTCTCGCGATCAAATTAAAATTACTTGATACAAAATGTCTATTTATTACCATGTGACTTGAACGTTCCGCGACACGATATGAAATAACGTGAAATACGAAGAAAAAAAGGTAAGCAATTAGATGAACCGCTAAGTGAAAAAGTGATTTAAAATACTTCCGCAGAGGAAAACGAAATATCGACCACTCCATTTGTGTTTAACGTTCAGATTGGCTCGTTAGGCGTACGATCGCGTAGTCAGATAAGCCTAATAGATTTCTTCGTGGAAGGAGGCACGCGAGCATACGAGAAACATCCGCAAATTTTATCTGGACGACCATTACCGTGACGTTCGCGGAGTCATCTTCGCCGCGAATCGTCGATTCTCTGGAAACTGATCTCGCGAGTCGGTTGGCTGATCCTTTTACACGCGCGTACGTTTCCGGGAACGATTACCCAGTCATTTTCTAGTTTTCTTATCGTTGCTCGTAACCGCCTTGCTTGTCGATCTTTTGCAGATTGTGTATGCGACCGGAGGACTCGCAAAAAATTGATTTGCTTGGTCGTTGTTGAGCGCTGATTGAATTCTAAAATTATGTATATTAGTTATATTTGCAGCTACGGAAAATGAAATAGGTACGTGTTAGGCGTAGGAATTAATTCTGTGCTTTTATATTCAATCATTTATTTATTCTTTATTTTTGTAAATCTTGTGTACCACGGAGGCACAAAAATAATTTCTACACCTAACAAAATTCTTGTATTAGTTCGCGAAGTATTACGAAGTCCTGCACGTTCTTTGCTTCTTGATTCTGTGGAATATACTGTATGGTGATTAAATTCGTTTCTGGATGACTGCATCCGTCCGTTTAATCTCCGGTTCGTCCACGGCGATGTCAGTGAACGTATAAAAGGGAAAAAAGAAGAGAAGGATTGAAAATTCGGAGCTGTTGGCGGACATTTGGGATGCAAGTCAGTGGCCACTTGCAACCGGGGTCACTGAACGCATACGATTTCCTGGACAAACTTTCGTTCGAATGTATTTCCGTACAGTCCTTCCTCTTTCGACGACGTGGCGTTTTCAAAATCCTCGATGTACCTTTCGTACGCCTAATTTATTAACGATATAACAATCTTTTACACGTTTAGAAAATATGAAATTATTCCAGGCATTAATCGTGAGAAATTTGTCTATATCTTTATATCTATTGGCTGGCATAATTAAATATTAATTCCCATTATATAATTTCCTGAATACCGTTTGGTAATTGAAAGTCGTGTAAGAACATCGCTGTACAAAGTTCATATCGAGATCGTCAGGAGCCGAAGGAGAACGAAGTCCGAGGAATTCTATTTCCCCGAAATCGTGCGACACTTTCAGATTCCAGGGAATCTCCGCGTCGATTGGATCTCGTCGATGTGTCAATCGCAGGCGTCCCGTTTCCGCGCTGTCACACGAGACGCGGTTTGCGCAATTTTGAAATACTTTTCCTTGGCGACGGTGCGCGATAACACCGCGTAGCCCATTATATGGCCGTGTGTGCGTGCGTAGGCGTATGCATTTCGCGCGCGCGTCCGCTCGCGAGCGAAGAAAGCGAGCGGTAATCGGAAACCGTATCGAAATTCTTTGCGAAAATCGTCAACCGTTTGCAGGCGCTCGAGATTTATTCACGTCTTAGGATTCCTTTTCGCGAACGAAAATTACTATATAATAACGCGAAGTGTAACGAAAACTGATTACTATTTTTTGTAAAATTGAAGAATTTGTCGAGTTCGAAATTAGTTTAGTTTAGTTAGTTGAAAAATCTTTCGTTACTAAAAATAACCACGCACCCTTTCAAAAGATAAATGAAAGAATAATAAAAGAGAAAGTCCAGTCTCCGCAACGAAGACTCGCACCCTTTTCGATTTCATTAGAGATTCATCGATCCTCAGCCACGATCTACCTCCACGATCTCACCTTCACACGACTCCGTAGAGATCTCGAGTTCGGAGTTGAATTCAGTATGATCGTCTCCCGAGTCGAAACGCTCGCATGACCGATTGATTTCGCGCAGTCTGCGGAATAAGAGACACCAGAGCTGGCCCCAAAAATGATCCAAGCTGTCCACGTTGCACGCGCCTACCGACTGAAACGTGGATCGCGATCTCATCGATTTTTTTTTTTTCTTTCCAACGCGTTTCGCGCCGCGTAAGCGAATTCCACCGAAGCTCCGTTTCCGATTCGCGACCGTTTGGATGCATCTTGAAAGACGAGGCAGACCAAGAGCGGCCAGGAACGCAAGATCGACGTCATTTGATCCACCGAGATGTACTTGCGCGACTCGTAGTCGTCTCGAGCATGATTTTTCCTGTGTAATTGTATCTAGACTCCCCCGCGCGACAAGAGTATTGTATGCAATACAAATATAGATTTTTATTTATGAAGTGGTGTCTGAATTTTCACGTTCCACGCACTTCTCAATTTTTCGATGCGTGAACTATTTATAATACCATCTATAGTACTAGATTCCATATCGAGACCGGAACAAGTATAGAAAACGTTTCACAGTACGGAGGTACATATACCGTGTGTTTCGTAGGAACGAATCCTTTTCTCCACGCGTGCATCCGCACGAATCTGTCGCGTAATGCGTGTCACACGTCGCTCGAGGAAAGCAACGGTGCCACGGCCTGACGTATCGTCATTTTGTTATGCGAGGGGCGTCATTTCCTTCTTCCATCGTGAGGCCTCCTCGAGAAGCGACGGGGGAAGAAGGAACACTGTCAATTCAGAGCAACATTTGTAAGCACAGTTTCCGACTCGGCCAGACTCGCCACGTCTTGAAAGCTTAATGGACCGTGTATCGTTCGCGTATCATGTATTCATGCTCGATTCTTCGTTTAACGTTCCCATTCCGTCGAAAATTGTGGGACACTTGGGAATTCGGTTAACGATTGGAGTAGCAAAATTTAACTTTGTTCCTGTTCTTGCATTTCTTCCCAGATTGCACTTTTAAATCCTGACGAAAAGACGAGATCCAGAGGTCGAATGACGAATCATTCCAGATAGTGAACCAGAGGCTTTACATCGTACCAGAGGCTTACTTGAACATCGTTTCGCACGAACGTCGATAAAACGAGGAGAGCCATTCGACGATTTCGTAGCTTGCATCGTCAATTGCACGCGGTTCCGTCGTTCTGTCGACCAGGGTCTTCGTTCTCCGTCATTTCTCCTCTTCTCACGGAGCTCACGAGAAGGAAATGATGCCCGTCGCATAACAAACCGACGATGCCTGTGTCCGAGCAGCTCTTTTCCTCGACTTAACGTGTAACGCGTAACGTATTGCGTAACGGACAATCGCGTCAACTCGTTCCGCTCCTTGTCGCTGAATTTTCCGTCTGCCAAGGTCTTCCAATTTCTCTTCGAGAGAAGAGTGGACGAATCTCCAACCAAAAATTAAATTCTAAATAAATTAATTCTGTTGTGTGGAAAGTGCTAGGCTCGGAGATTCTAAGCTCAGAAGGATTAGATTCAGAAGTTCTAGGCTCAGAGGTGCTAGGCTCAGAAGTGCTAGGTTCAGAGGTGATATGTTCAGAAGTGCTAGGTTCAGAGATGCGAAGCTCAGAAGTGCTAGGCTCAGAAGTGCTAGGTTCAGAGGTGATATGTTCAGAAGTGCTAGGTTCAGAGATGCGAAGCTCAGAAGTGCTAGGCTCAGAAGTGCTAGGTTCAGAGATGCAAGGGTCAAAAATGCTAGGTTCAGAGATGCGAAGCTCAGAAGTGCTAGGCTTAGAAGTGCTAGGCTTAGAAGTGCTAGGCTCAGAAGTGCTAGGTTCAGAGATGCAAGGGTCAAAAGTGCTAGGCTCAGAAGTGTTAAGCTCAGAAGTGCTAGGCTCTGAAGTGCTAGGATTAGAGGTCCAAGGCTCGGAAGTGTTAGATCCAGAAGTTCTAGGTTTAGAAGTTTTAGACTTAGAGGTGCTAGGAGCAGAGATACAAACCTTAGAAGTGCTAAGCTCAGAGATGCAAGGCTCAGAGGTTCTAAGCTCAAAAATACTATATTCAGAAGCCCCCTTTCGAATTCGATTATTGACCTAAACCACCACCCGAGTATAATTTTTCTCTCCTTCGATGGATCAATTTTCACCCTCACGATTCAGCGCTTTGCGATGCGCGATACGTCGTTTCCTTCTGCGGCGACGCTCTCTCGACCGGGAGGAAGAGAACAGAGACAAAACCCGGGAGAGGAGAAGGAGAAACGAGTCAGCAGGAAGTGGTACGAAATACGAAGTGGTCAAACGGCACGTGTTGAACACGTTCGGTGCCATTGGCCGGAACCTGCTCCGTTCCGGAGGACAGACGGTGTCCCGAACCGGGACACAGAGGACACGGAGTCGAAAGATGAGGGGTCAAGTGCTACGACGATCAAAAGGGCGCGACGTTTATCGCGCGCGTGTGCACCGACACGAGCTCCTCAACAACTTGCTTCCAACTTGCAACAACTACATCTCCGCCGATCGTCTCTCTAGATCCTCCTTGTCTATGATATTCAAATATTTCAGAGAAACATGTTATATTTTAATCGATGAAAATGTGACAATTTGAGAAAAAGTGTTCTATTAGCGATAAGCGTATCAAAATATTTTTCTTTTTACAAGTTAGTCGATGAGAATTGATTCGACTTGCTCATTGTTAAGAATATGACGATTTGCTGAAACATTTCAAGTAGCCCAATTCAGGCAAGGTTAATTTATATACACGGAAAGAAGTACGCGTGATTCAGAAGACCGTCCCGTTTCCTTTGCTCGCGTCGCGTTTAATTTCCGCGACTGGTCGCGCAACGAATCGCGCGACTGTCCAGCTCCGGGTTACGTAAAACTAGACGCGTTTATTGCACGGCAAACTTTTGCTAATTAGCGCGGGAGAAACCAGCGGCCAGCCAGCCGAGATAGACGGTTACACAGAGAGCCTTACGTGCTTTGCACGGTCGCGAAGGCGGATACGATGCCTCGCGCCTCGTAATCCGAATGCTCGTTCTTCTCGAGGAAATTTATCCCCCACTCGAGTCATATTCACGGGTGTAGTTTAAACATGAAAAGGGGAGAGTAAAACTATTTAACTATTTATCCTCATTTGTCAGTATCCGAATCTCAATTTTGACAAGCATTACGATAGAAAGTATAGAAATAGACTCTTGGCCACCGGATTATCAATGCAAGGGTCAACTGAGGATTTAAATGAAACGTGGTGGACCCCTATTATTTAAAATTTAAGTTTATTACATTGCCCCCTTAATTCAAGCATTCTTATTAACTGCTATTTTAATTAAATTCAACTCGATTGGAAATTTATTAAAAAGTCTTTTCATCTTTTTGCTGAAGTAGACTGAGAAATCCAGACAGAATTCTATCTCTATTCTATTGGTCGTTAGAGGAATCAGTAAAAGTCTCGAGATGCCTGTTACCGAGAAACGAGCGCAGCTTTACGATATGGACCAACGCGACCGATTACCGCGGAACTTTTAATCTCGCCGGGGATCAACGCCGAGGCAAATAAGATTACGGCGCTATTTGAACACCTCGGCTCTCTCGAGAACGTACCGACGCTGTGTACGAAGACGTTCCGTACGTTCAACGGCTGAATCCCTAATGCCTCGCTTAATGAGAACGCGAAACCAGATAAAAAAACACACACACGCGTTTTAATCTCGTCCGAGTAACGGAGAAAAAACGAGTTTTTTAAGAACGATTTGTGTGGGAATGCGATCGTACAATTAACTTTTAATTAAGAGGATTTTTTGAAAACCCGTTTTCTTCATTTGTAATTGCGTAGTAGTACATCGCGTCCTCATTTTTTTTTTTTATTACCGATATTTACTGTATTTAGTTGACCTCTTCGGGTATATCGAGAAACTCTTGTATTTAGCTCTTTCGATTCTTCCAGCAAGAAAGAAGGAGAACGACGGTAAAGTAACGAGTAAAGTTTAGCAATCGGAGCGACGAGGAAACGAGAATGATTGCAGCCGCTTGATATTTATGCGAGCGAGAATAAAATATGCTGACGGACATGCCGAGCGCAACTTTCGATGCGTTTAATTACGAGGCCGACGCGGATCTACGTAAGGCGCGGTTACAGAAGCCGAGAGAGAGTGAAATGGGCAATCTGAGAGATAAATCAAAGGAGCGCGTTTTCTTTTCCGCGCCGGGGCGGAAGTACCCCGAAAACGCGGCTCCGATCGCTGCGCGCGGACGTTTCTGGTAAACATTCTCGTTCCATGGATTTATTCGCCAGCTGACGAGTCAGTGGAACGAAAATTTCCACGGCGTCGGATCGAAAAGAAGGAAAGAGAGACCCGGTCGTCTCGCGTTGAATTAAAAAGAACCACGATCTCGCGTCGCGGGGACCGCTTTCGCTTGGATACTCGGCGTTTGGTAGGTCTCTTAAAGCGACGCTTGCACTCGCCTGGCGACCTTTCGTGAAGGAACAAAACGGGCACGGTTAATTTGCCGGTAACGAAACGAGCGTGGCGTTACGGTACATACACGTAGCACGTTCTATTGTAGACGCGGGTACCGCTGGCTTCGTGTAATCACGTAAGTTACCCGTTTCGCGGGCCCGGTGTCAAATCTCCGTGGCGTGGGACCATAGACGCTTAAGAATCCATTTTCGGCCCGAAACCTCTCGCGGAACGATCGCCAACTGGCCCGTTCTTTGCTGAGAATGGATACGAAGAAGCATACCTCGCGCCAGATACTTTCAGAATTGAGGAGTGGTTCATCAATAAGGAGGCAGCTCCATTTTTTCAAATTTTTGCGAAATTAAAAAACAAAGGTTTTAAAATTCAGATTTTTAAAATTTTCTTTCTTCTTTTTTCTCTCGTTCTAAAAAAAAAAACACCCGAAATTTAAGGAGATTTTTCGAACGAAGAGAACAAAATTTTCATTCGAACACATATTTATCTTATTCTTGAAACATTTGGCAATACGAACAAAAAATGCGGAATACAAAGAATCGTAAAATTAATGCAAAATTCATTCCTCTTTCCGCTCTGTCTCCGTCAAACCGACATCATCAGTTTTTCTAATGATCTCAAAACCATACAAAAAATGGAACTGCCTCCTTATCGCAGCACACCCCTCGATTGTACTGTTCCGATGGAACAAGTCGAAAAAACTGGAGAAATTCTTTTCTTCGTTTGTAGCGTCGGTTAGCTTTGACTTCTATCGCTCGAAATTACGAAGAAGGAAGGAGTTTTCAAATTGTCGAAATCCTTCAGGTTACGTAAGCCCCCCCTCGAAAGGTGTGCTCGTGTCGGAGACAGTCGGTGGGAACGCTCGTTTCAGCAAAGGCGCCGGGATAGACGGATTTCTAGCCGGAGCACGCAGGGTGGCTCATCGGAGAGGAACCAGGAAAGTCTCGAAGGACGAGGAAGCGGCCGGAGGCGTTTATAATTCGAATTCGCCGCGGTGAAGGCGCGTTACGCCGTCGATCGCGCGATAAGAGAAAATGATGAGCTCCGAAAAGAGACAAGGAGAGAGACTCGGGTGGAAATTCAGCAAGCAGTTCCGCTTTGCTTCGCCTAAACCCAAGAGGAAAGAGAACGTCTCCGCGAACTTGTTGTTCCGTGGAATTCGGTGAATGGGACTCTGAGGAGGTGGTTAACGTATCACGTCGGACGATCGGACGATACCGAGCGACGGGGGGCTGCGTTAGACGATGTTTAACGATACGGAGGATACGAACGATATGCGCAATATAGATGGAAACGATACGCGAGAAATGAAACGTTGCGCGTATGTTGTAGACACGTGGACACGATTGGGAGAAGTATATAAAAAAGGTACGAATGTGTTACTGTGTTGGTAATTGATATACTAAATACATGCTGAACGTAAAGAAAAGGTATGTACACTTGTGTGGAATAAAGTAACAGTATCATTATATTAATTGTATTACAGAATATGTTCAACGTGTATATTTTTGGAAGCTTTTCTATGTTACTGTACTATTCTGTATTTCGTTCACGCTGCATCAGAGAATATATTTCAGTTGAAACTTTACCAATCTTGGCACCCCGACTATAAATAAATATATTACAAAGTACACAAAGTGTTCCATCTAACCCTTGCATCTGAAATATCTCGCGTAAATATCTACCTCTTATCGCGAAAAAGTTAAACACCCCGTGTAATATGACTACGTTAACATAAAATCTTCCTAAAAATCGATACTACGAAGTAATAATTAACGATTCCACTCCAGTCCCCCAATTCAACCCCTAAAATCCAAATCCCATTTTTCCGAGCGAACCCCAGCCCGCTAAAAACACGTTCTCGCACGATTTAATCGTCTAAACCGATCCAAGCGATTCCTGACCAGTGGCAAGCGTCACCTCCTGACCAAGACCTGTTCGAAAGGCGCCTCGTCAGGTATCCGTTGTTACCCGAGTGTCCGCAGCTGGTATCAGGAGTCCGTTGCACAGCACACGCCCTCTCGCGTGGTACCGTTGCTCGACTTTTCATCAACGTACTTCGAAAACCGCCGACACCACGCGCCTCTCCGCGCCTCGTACTTTCTTTTCTTCCAAATCGAACGTAGTTTCACCCGATGATGGTTGCGCAGAAGGCGAAGAGGGAGGCAAAAACCGACCGCGATCCGGTGAACACGCAGAAACGGTTTCTGCGTGGAACTCTTCGCTGTTAATTACGCAAGCCTCTCCCGATGCACATTGAAATAAATGGAAAAGAAGTTGCGCTTCCTTATGGCGGTGGCGAACGCGCTTTTCCGCGAGTTTTTCCATTCCTATCTGCCTTCGATCTAATTTGCTCGTCGATTAAGGGTTTCATAGATCGGGGAGGCAGGGTTTTAGCAAGTTGTAGCGAAATTTAAGGAGCTTAAGCCTGTGATAGTGCTTAAGTTGGGAGAGAGTGTAACGAGAAGTATCGTCATTTATATATCGCTGTTATACTTTTTACCTGTCCCTTTCTGAATATCGATATTTCACTTGCATCGAAGAGTCGTACGCCTTTTAGTATGGCAAGGGTAACGCCAGGCTGCATGTTTCTTTAATCTTTAAAAACAAGTTGTTGAGACCAAGTTGTTCCACCGGGAAATCAGCTAAGATGAGATCAGTGAAAGTATCTGTGGAAGGAAAAAGAGGCGAACGAGATGCAGATCGCGAGATTCGATTAGCTGCCCACCAAAGGTACAATTTTTCTTCGTATTTCCGTATTTTCGTTCGTATTTCCCGCGAGAAAAATGCGTCGCACTCGAAGCGCGAACAGGAACGCGAAACTCAGGAATGAAACGGAAAGGAAAATTCGATCCTACCATTAGCGCATATATTTCACGCGGTAACGAAGCGAGATGAATTATTCAGCTTGGGATTGTTTATCGATATCGCTGATAACCGCGGGCGGAGTATCGTCGAAACGGGGAAACAAGAAGATCTTTCGATCGCCGCGTAACCATCTTTCTTTCCGCAATAGCACGGTTGCGAAATTCATTTCACGGTTCTTAATTACTTTTAATCATCATTGTCCGTGGTTGCGGGGCGCTCGTTACCGTGCCCACGAATTTTTCTTTTCGCGGAGTCGTCACGCGTCCAGGATCGCGGCTGGATGCGCAAATCCGTGAAACGAGCTCGTATCCTCGCGTCTACGCCACCGAAATCGATCGTGAAACGGCGTAGAGAGAAAGGTGATCGTTTAAGCATGGATTAAACCGAATTGGGAGCAATTTTTATTTATTCCACGAAACAAAAATCGTCCAACTCGTTTCACATCTCTCCCAGCTTGAAATATATGAATTCTATTTTAGTTAAGCGCAATTATAAAAAAGGATCGTTATTACGATACCAATAAAATTAAGTCGACCAAATTTCGTTTCATTTCATTTGCGGGGCACTGTACACGCGTTTCGCCTCCTCGTTCCTAAATATCTTCGGGTCGGTTGTTTACCAACCGCCTTAATGTTATGCGTGGCCTGTTGCTTAATATGTTCTGCACGGAAAATGCAGAAAATTATCCACACGCGGCTCAGGGAGGGGCCGAGTGGGTGAGCGGTCTCGTTCGAGCGCGTCGCGAGGAGAATATCTTTCTTTCGTTTTTTTTTTTTTGAAAGTCTCAACTTTTCGAAATCGACGAGCCCCGACGGATATCGAAGTCATCGTGGCGGGCATCTGGTCTCGCGAGGCGTGTTTCCAGTGAACTTACAAGTTAGTCGAGCATAAATGGTCAGTGAACGGAAGGCGAACCTCTCCGGAAAGCGAGAGCCCGTGGCAACGGCTGCCGTTCGATTCAGGAAGAGAGAGGCTGCGTACTCTCCGACGATATAAAGCGTTAACGTTAATGATTCTTATACATTCGCAACGTGCAGTCTTATTAAGAAGGATTTCGTCATTTGAGGTTTCCTATTTTCAATTATGCTTAACGCTCCAAATGTCCCTCTCAGGCACCATCGACGTGCGGCGTTCTACTCCAAGTAGACTTTCGTAAGCCAAGAACCTTGCACACTATTCAGGTGAAACCAATAAAAGAGTGTAGTTTAAAATGTCACACTTAAAAACTTGCAAGTCAAAGTATGACGAGAATAAATTGCCGGTCGATATTCACAATTAAAAGTCGGAGGGTTAAGGGTTAATTTTGTATTAAAAGTTTGAAGATACAGTTTTCAGTTCATAGATACGCGAGTTCTTACCGCCTTCGAGGAATATATCATTTCGATAGTTAGTACGGTATTAAAAAAATTGTAAATACGATATACATCTCTATGGATACACGAATGCTCGTCACCTTCCAAGGAATGATCAATGTCGAAAATTATTATTATAGAATTTCGAGAATAATTCTCGAAAATAATTCCGAGCAACGTTTGAAAAATGGCACCTGCGTTTTACCAAAGACGAAAAGGGTAACGTACTCCGTTTTCCAAGAGAGGCGTTGCGCAGTTACAAAGTCGGGCCTCTTTCGAAAGAGTGCACGAGCGGGGTTACGCGTACGACTCATCTTGGAGCAGAACTAGGGCTATTAAACGAGTCTTGCTACACCCAGCTCCATAAATCCCATAAAGCTTCAGGCCGCTGAACGTTATGACGCGCACCGTATCTTTTGTCCGCGGTAACGCGTCCAGTTTTCTTTTCCCTGTTCTCTATATTCCTTTCTTTTTTTCTCGTTTCACGGGTGGAGGATACGCCGTTCGACTGTAAAGAAAGTTCGTAGCCCATGGGATCTCGTTGATGACACCACGGTAATGTCCGATCTCCGCGCAGATATGACGGTATCCGCGGTTACGTGACCCGTCCGAAGACCAAAGGAGCCCCGTCGAATTCAGAACGCGCCTTGAGCGGTTCCCTTCGTGTCCAATTTTCGACCATCGTATTCCAGGCGCGATTCTAACCGTGCCTACCGTCGATTCGGAGGGTCGTAGCGCGGGCTGGCGCGAGCCTCGTGCACTTCGAACGAGAAGGTATTAAAAAAAAAAGAAGAAGACAAAAATGATCGATAGAAGCGAAACGTAACGGGAATCGGATACGCGTGCAGACTCAACAGCTGAGTTATTTCAGCACGTGGCAACGAGACACTGCGGCGATCGCACCGGAGATGTGTACACACGTAACCGTATTAAACGATAACACATCGAAAAGATAGACGTCCACGGGTACAGTGTAAGACGACAACGATACGAGGTGTCCCATCTCGCGATTGTTCGCTGTTATCGCTCGATCTCTCTGTATAGGATGTCATTCGAAATGCTGATCTCGCTGAACCGACTCGAACGCGAGAATTGTTGCAGGAAGAGAACGAAACGCTGACGGTAAAATAACACTGCGCGGAGTTGGCAAAATTGCGCGGCATTGAGGGAACCTTGAGCCGCTGGATCCACGCTGCGAGATATTCGAAAGATCCGGCAGTCGCTACAATTGTTCACTTTCAAAAATCGAGGGAAGTCTTAATTGGACATGTAAAGACTGTAGCTGGATTTGACAATTTTTTTTTCTTCTGAGAACGATTGAAAAATTACAGAAATGTTTGCCGACGTCTAGGTGTCTCGAAATTAAACGGTGTTCGAAGAGCCAACAGAGCGAGCGATATCTCGAGCAGGAGCCAACAAGATGCGAAAGAGTATGACACGTGTAATCTCTGTAACAGTAGACTCCTACGCTATCTGTATACTGTCTGTATTTTATCCGTGTAATATCCTGTATGTTATTACACGCGTAAGAGGCAGTCGCGAAACAATCGCAACGGGAGATACACAATGCGGCTATCTGCAAAACTGAAACCCTCGGCATCTCGTTAATCTTTTCAGGGGGCGTCTAAACTGTGCGATCAATCGTCATTTATAAATACGGCTCTCATAAATCGGTGGAATTTTTATGTGTTTTAATATTTAAAATTGACGGAGCAAAATAATACAAATCGATTAAATATAGGTGAGCTCGATTCAGTTCCGAGTACATTTAACGAATGTGAACTCATCCAAATGAAAATCATTTGATTCGTTCATCAAACAATGAATAAAATTAATCACCGAATACTTCGATACTCTAGTTTACACATATGTTACTGAAACAATAATCAAATTCTAATCTAGGAAGTCTGGATAAAAATGTTACAAGTGAATTTATTGCAAAATACGGAATAATATGTAATAATGATTCAGATAAATATCGGAACTTTAAAGATGGTTACGAAATCCCATAGAATTCATTGGAGATGAAAAAACGAGAAAACTGTAAGGAACGAAGTGGCAATGAGGGGAAAACCGATTTAGAATCACAGAACGCGTCGTTAATGCAGATTGTGGGACTGATGAGTCACGTGGTTTCCGGAGTGCGTGTTCGCACGCATATCGAGGCATGGGTTGACAGAAGCAGCCCCCGTGACTCATGTTCCTGAATTCTTCTTCTTCTGCAATTTGCCAGACACTCTGACAAGCTCTCGACAGGGTCGGTTTTCTCGCTTAGTGCTAATCCTCCAAAAAATGAAATGTACTCTAAATATACGCATCCAATCTTGGTTTATATCAATGGTTTATGGTTTATAATACTTGGTTTATATTAATCCCACGTGAGCGAAGGAATTAAGCTAAACGCTCCCTAAATACGCTCTCAATAATTTTACAATTTAATCCACTAACCTAATCTCGAACATCCTTTTACCTAACGAGCATTGCTCATCGAAAGGCCATCCGAGTATTTTTATCATAGATTCCTCGAATCGCATTAGCCATGGGAAACGTCGAAAGGACCCTGTCACGACTCGTCGATAAGCCAAAAACGTGTCAAGGATCCACGAGGAGGATTCGTCGCGGCCCAAACGAGCAAACAAAACGGTTCCTCGACTCTTACGGTCGAATCACCACCCGAAAGCTCATCCAAAGAGTGGCGCATAATAAATCGGTGAAATTACTGCGTCAACAAGAAAATCACCTCCGTTTATCGGAATTATTTCTATATCGGGACACCGCGAATCGATCACGGTCGCTCGAGGGAACCGCGGCACGACGTCCGAGACTGTCGGTACGATATCGCGTTATCAGCTGCATCTGCGGACGTCTTCGCAAACGATAAACGCAAGTGGACGAAGGTACGCAAACACCGTGGCTCGTAAGCCGCCAATTTTTTTTTCGTTCATCTACGAGAGGCTGGCAAACAGTGGAGATAAACGCGCGATCGGGAAGTCGGAGTTGGGCAAAATTCTTATCTGAGTAAAAATCTCGAACGGCGAGAGGAAAAGGGGGAAAAATGCGCTCGTTGATCGTCGAACGAAACGGTAGTTTCACGGCGTGGAGTATGAATCGCGAAATGAAACAAATACGTGGTTTGGGCTTGTTTGAGAAAATTTGAATCGATTTTGTAAGTAACGATTTTGGTTAAACCGAGGTTTCCTTATTTATTGGCTCGAAGTTTGATTACTCGAACGATTTTGGAAGTGAAGGATGAGTTGGTGAACGTTTATCTGCGAGCGTTAATTCGACGAATAATTAAACAAAAATAAAGAGAGAGAAGCAACGCGTCGGAGATCTTTGGGATTATTCAAGGAACACTCCAACAGAGTTACGAATAGAACAAGTTGTACCAACTTAGGCACACAATTGGATCACACGGATTCAATATAGTGGAAGTTTACGCAACGTAAACGTCGAATCAAAGAAATAAAAAAATTTAGAAAGAAGAATAGAAAGACTCACCCATTTCGTCTTCTCTGAGATGACCGTCCTGGTTGTCAGCAGGGCTGGATCCTCGCGCCTCTATGCCTGGCACTCTCGATCGTTCCCCTTCCAACGATCGGTGTCGCCCGTCGATCGATCAATTACGCGACGGCACGTTCGCATAAACGGAATCGATTCGCGTTCGCAATCGAGCGATTCGAGCTGCCTCGAGGTTTGCTGGAACGCACCTGAGGGGGCGGGAGGGTGTGTGAGGGGGAGGATAGAACTCTCCCATAAGCTGTCGCGTATTTCACCGTTATGTCAAACGCGAGAGAGCGTCGGACATTCCTGGACCGTGTCCAGAAGCGATCTGAATTCCGAGGACGGAATTACAATCGACGACAGCGCCTATCATCCCAGATTCGAGGTGAACGACGATATGAAAAGTCCCCTCCCCTCTCTTCTGCGCGTCCCGAGGGATACGAGGAACCACCCTTCGGTCGTGCTCCAGTTAACGGACGATTTTCCTTTCGCAGGCCCGAACAGGCCAACCCCTTTCGATTTTTTGTTCCCTCTCGCAAGGAATCTTGACCGAGTATTTGGATCGACCCTCGTAAACCGTTAGGTACGCGTTCGCCAAGTTTGAAGTTGGAAAATGAGAAGCGTTGCGTTCGCTTATCGTATGGCGGGCCATTGTTCGCGGGCATTTTCTTTGGTGGTCGATGTACGAGGCACGTGCAACGTTATGCAAGGATATCTACAAAAAAGAATTTCTGTATTAGTCGAAGGCTTACTGGAATAAATTTGATGGATGTTTGTAAATAATTTGGTAGGCCCTAGGCTATCGTATCTCTTACGTTTCTTAGAAGTAAATTGTGGATGTTTATGCAAAGAGAGAAAGAACTGAAAATTAAATGAAAGTACGTCTTATCTCGTAACGGTGTAACATGTATAACACGTATTCTCATTTTACATATTTTTGCGTTTGCGCGCATTCTTCTTCGTTTTACCATATTTCGATTTCGACTTGCCATAAATGCGTCAACACACGCAGCCTACTCATAAGGAATACGAATTTCGCGAGAATACGTAGGCGTTGGAAATCTCCTAAAAATCTGCCACGCGGAAGTTCCCGAAACGAAAATCGAATACTTTCTCCTGGCATTCCGTTCTGGTTCGAGCGCGGTTTATTTACACATAGCGATAGTATTTCTAAGAATAGTGCACGCACGCCGCGATGGAAGCAACGCATTATCGCGGGAGTACTAAGGCGATCCTGCTTTTCACGTAATTACGGCAACGAGCCGCCTCGAGCAACCGGAAAAGCGGCTCGAATGCTCCGACGCAGTCGAACGTTTCCAATATCCGAGACTATATTACTCCATCTATTTAATATTCTACCTTTTTTAGACGTTAGATCACTCGTACCAAAATGATAGTTTGTAATGTATTAATTTCTGGTTAAGTTAAAACGTTGTCGTCGTAACAAAGAACGGAAGAAATTCTACCGTATATCGCTCCACAGAATTAAAGATAAAGAAAATGGCGATAGTTGGACGCAAATCAGCAAATTAAGAAACAATGTTCATCCAAAAAATACATGCATATTAAATTCCATAACTAGTGCTCTACAAACTGCTCCATCATCACCATACCAAAGAATCGAATAAGTTTTGTATAAATTTATCACAATTTACCCGAAAACCAAAAAACCCCAAAAATTAATGAATTCAATTGCTCCAACTGATCTAAACGCCACGGAATCGAGCGTAACTTCGTCGAAGTTAGGGTTGACGGTATTTCTGCCCTGAAACGCAGAACAAAGAGGCAAGAAAGGAAAAATCAACGTTCAGAATTTGGGTCATCCGGCGTACTGAAACGGCGGAATCTTTAAATCATGATTTAGAAACGAGCACGCGTTTTGCATACGGAGCAACACGTCGCCTTCCTGCTGCATAATCGTTGCGCAAGTAATGGTCGCCCCGACTTATCGTCGCGATGATAAAATAAACGCGAACCGGTTTCCTCCAGCGCAAGAATAATTCGCCCGTGGAAAATCGTTCCACCGTTCTGGAGGCGTTAAAGTCACCAAGTAAGAAGACAGAGGGGAGGAGTGGAAGGTACCGGCCGTTCGAATTGCGGCAGAAACTCCATTTTTCGTATTAATAGAGAACCAAGACCGTTCAATTAACACCTTCATGCTCGCGGTATTAATTTCGAAACACGCTGATTCTTAACGCTGATTCCGAAGCTTAATTCTCAACGATTGCTTCCAGTCATGTTCCAAACAGATTAATAAATATTTTAGACGAATGCTACGTATGAAACGTTTCCTTAATTTTTGATATTTTTGTTTCTAGTAAGGTCTACGATTAAACTGTTATCGTTGCGTTAAATCGCAGACTTTTGCTCGGATAGTAGAGCGTTCGAACAACAGTGTTTGCATAATACAGCATTCGTGCATCGAGGGTTCGTATAACGGAGGTCCCACTGCAGCTCAGTTTTTCCTGACGTAACGATTGGCAATCGTTGAAAGTCAGCCGGTCTACTTTCGGTATCGTAAATCATTCCCAAGACGTTCATCAGATGCGTGAAACATTTTTCCGTTCTCGTGGAAAATGGGAAATCGAGGTTGAATTATCACTCGCATCTATCGACTTGGATAGTTTTTAAAACGAACAGGATCGATTTAAATATTTTACTTCCACTCCGCTTTCTATTTATCAACGTTATTCAACGTCTTTATCGCGCCAAGCTTGCTGCGCTGGGCATAACACTGGGCATAACACTTATAATATAAAATATTCCGCGATTCACTTCCGTTTATAATGATTAATCTTCTTCGAATTGAATCCTTGCGTAGATGATGCTCTTTCGAGTGCGATTCACTCCTGTTTATTATTATTATAATATTTCAGTTCAAATCCTTGTGTGGGATACCGATACATCGTATTTACGATAGGTACAACTAACTTCAATTTAACATTTTAAGTTTCCGTTAGAGTAGAATAAAATAGCAAAGTCGATAATGAAGTGATTCTGACAACAGCACGAGAGGCTGGACCATTCGACTGGCGGGGAGATCAACATTCGGATTGGTCGGGATCCGGAGGCCAATAGAAAGCGAGGGGATCACGCTTGCGCAGCATCCGGTGATCTCTCCTCTCCCAGCATTCATCTCTGCACCGTGTGAATTTCCCCGCGACGTTGCCGTTCATCTTCAATAAAAGAACACAGAATAAGAAACGCAAAGGGTTGCTCGAAATTCGAGAAAATACTGTCATGTTCTTTTTATTAATGATCAAAGTTAAACGAAACCCTGGGTTCTTTGTGCTTAATTATTCTATTCTTGTGGATGCATACGCAAATACGTAACTTTATAGACGGAAGAAGAACAGGGACTTACGTTGGAGTATGTTTTGCCTTGTAAATGTTACAACGTGTATTTTACACATATTTATGCATTTGTACAGGTCCATGTATTCCTGTGATAAACGCACGAATAGCGATGCCCGATAGATCGAAGGTTGTATGACAAAATATGAGAACGAAGCGAAAAAGCAAGGAAATTATAAAAGAGTTTGCCGCATTCAAAAGTATTCCTAAAACCCTCCCCCGTAGATTACCGGAAGTCACCTTAAATCCGCAAATGTCTATGAACGCGAGATCGCCCAGTGTACAGATCGAAGAAGAAAAGGTTGCTCGGAAAGGAAGAACCGGAACCGCGAACGTCGCAAACGAAGTGAACCGAGGGTTCACCCCGAAGGTCGAAGGTTCATATACCTGCACGTTCCACGGGGACGTTGTCCACTACCTGTCCGATCGGAAGCGCGTGGAAAACCTGATCGCCGAGGGATCGACTCGATTCGCGTTACCTGGAGGGGAGCCGTCAGGTTCGCAGGTCAGAACGGGCCCAAGGGTGAAACGGTGAGGGTCGCGCAGGTACATAACCCCTTCGAGGCCCATTTAAATGCCCTTATTTCGCGCAAACCCTTTCGTACGCGTCCAAGACGCTTCTGATGAAATATCCGTTCCGTTGAACCCTGTGCTACGATTGGAGAACTTCAAGAGACGAGAAGGAAGCGTTCCCCTGAACCGCGTGCTCTGGTTGGAAGAGTTTACGCGATTCGTAGAGCAGAGGCTTCGTGTTGGCGCGTTCGAGAATTTCAAACCGTTTTCGAGGAAAGAGGAAGATGGTCAACGGACGGAACAACCGTTGGCTGTTTGCACGAGTCGAGAGTGATCTATTGGAATCGAGCAACTACCCCTGGCTAGCGTTTTCCACGAGGAGTGACAGGGGTTGATGGACGACGACTGGTTCTTGCGCGACGCAATTTCTCGGAGACTAATTTGGATCGAGGAAGAATGGATATTATCGATGAAATAGGGATGATGGCTCGTGGAGAAGAATCGAGGGTGAAATTTGGGGGTTTCGAAGTTCGAAGTTCGAAGTGGACGTGGCATTAATTATTGACAAAGTGGGAGACGAAGAGCGAGTAGCTGTTCAAGTTAGCTTGGAAACTGATGTATATTTAGAGACATTTTTTAAATAATTATTCGAGGTTCGAGAAATTTCTATCTTTTTTATTATTAAAAAAATTGAGTGGATCCCGAGTTTTCCATCTCTGATTATTCTACGTGTACCATGAATCCTTTCTCCTTATAATTTCATTTCAGACTTTCCTTCGAACCATCTGTATTGCGATTTATTCGTCTCTTTTAATTTTACTTCTATTCATGAATTTTCTCCCATCCTTATTATCCTCCATCATCTCTATCTGTTTGGAAGTTTTGTCTAGATCTCCCGATAATTCGTTTTGTAGGTTTCAGATTCGATTTTCAGCGAGCGTTTTTCCAGGCGTACCGTATACTGAATAATGCAAAGAATATGCCTGTACGCTACTCGCGATAACAGACGATAAACTTTTACCAACGTGCCTGGTTAAATTTCAAGGTTCAGTGTATAGCGGAACACGTGGAATTCTCTGAGCAAAAACTTGCGCGCAAGTGTAACGAACACTTCGATTCGCTTATGCGCTTGGAGAATAGAATGGGAAAGTCTTCGAATTTTCTAGGAGATCTTCGTAGATCGAACAATTCATTTTAAGCCACATAGTTGTTACTATTGTCGATACTAGAGAATTCTTTAGAGTATTATCGAAACTGCTTAGGCGTTGGAGTAATTAAAATTAAATTGAATCATTAATATCAGTTCCATAAATATTCGTATCTTCCATGTCTATTAAAGAAATCTGTCTAAATTAAACGATACGTTCGACGTTTTCAAACAAATGTTTCGTTATAAATATGTACATGTATACACTTGTATGTATCAACAATGAACTATTTACTTGAAAATAGCAAATATATCGTTTGATTTAGACAGATTTCTTCAACAGGCATAAAAGGTTATGAATATTTATAGGATTGACTATAGCTAAGTGCTATTAAAACACAAGTTAATTTTGTTGTTAACATGAAAGAAAGCACGTACAGAGCCCATGTACCCATATATTAAGTGCAATAGTCAAGTTTACATACAAAGCACTATTAAAAATGCACGAACATGAATTTACTCTTGCTTCCAACGGAAAAAGGTTCGATCGATCGAAAGATTTTCGCGCCAAAAACAGGCCGCGTATCGTCCCTACGTCCGTTGCTCCGCATAAAATCGAGCCTTCACCAATAGAACTGCTTTTCCAACGGTCAAGCAGCTTGGAAACTACGCGCGGAGCTATCAAACGCGACGCAGGAGTGGTGGGGACGACCGTTGCTCCAGTTAACGAAATGGCCCTCGCCAAAAAAGGAGGAAAAAAAAAAAGATTGAAAGACAACGTTAATATCTGGACGAAGGTTTTGTCCAGGTGCTCATCCCTCAACGGTCAGCCATGTTGGGTGTCTTTCCCATCGTCCAATGATACACACCGTGTAGATCGAGCTGGACACGGGGTCACCTGTGTCTAACGGAATTTTTCGACCTGATTTAAATAGGTCCGCCGCGTGTATCGCCTTCAGCGCGGGTAAAATCCACGGGAGGGTGTCCAGGTAAAATTTTCGACCGTGGATGACCGCGTTTTCGGGGGCAATCCTCGTGGAGAGGCTGAAATTCGGCCAGGTAGCCAGCGTCCATGGGAATCTAGGCCGAGTGACCATTCGCATAGGTCAGTCGATCTCGAAATTAGAATATCGGGAACCCCTTTCCTCGGGGGATCGAATCGTCCCATGCACGGGGTTGGGGTGGTTGCGATCTCTGCCGCGGGTCCTCGTTCCATTCATCCTCGGAGGATGGAAAGACGTCTCGAGGATGGGTCTCTTGTTTGAGGAAGGCCTGCGATGGACATGGTCCACGTCTCTGGGAGGGTCACATGGGAAACTGGGGTCCCTTATCGTCCTCGACGAGTGTGAGAAAAGAAATGGGGCTCTGGTTCGCGATAATTGCGACGATTTGAAGGTGAAGGTGGGAAAAAAGGTGAAAAGTACACTACGCTTGGCAAATATACATACAAAGCTTCTTCCGAGCCAGAAATGAATAATCAGCATTTCAAGCGAGCAAGTTACTGCTTCAACCACTATTTTCGAGCGAAGTTCAAAGACGCCCTTCGATCGACTTGAAAATTTTCAAATTACACGTCTACGGTAGCGACATATAATTTCTATTACGATTAAGGACCGCCGCGCGTACTTGAACGTAGCGAACGAAATTGTTCGTACAGGAAGTTTTGAAAGCGCGTTAACAGGTCGTCGTATCGCATCCCTTTCCTAAAGCATGCCGTCGTCGCTTGGTTTGAGCTTCCAGAACAACTGATACATCACGATTAACATAAATTTACAGACGGAACGTCCGGTGCGGTGCTCCGCGGCCGGCTATCAGCGTGGTAACTGTCTGCTTTGCATACGCTTGATCCCTAAGCGTTATTTATTTCTATGGATGCGCCGTGCGTCTACCAAGGGAGGAAAATACGCGTGGTTTACACGACCATTATAATATAACAAGCTCTAAACTGTACCATTCCGCGATCACACAGATAACAAACTCAACTAATATTCTACGGCCTGCCGTTTCCTTACGAGCGCGGTGCTTCGATGCTGAAGAGCAGACAATTGCGGGTCATTAAATTCGACCGAGAATAAGGGAATCTACCTCGCGAATAACAATAAAGAGCTTCATTCAAAGTTTCTAAGAACGCCTGTAAAACTCTTCCCTTCATTGTTGATTTCGAATCAAATTTTTATCTCGGAGTTCCTGCGGCGTGCTTTCGGGAAGTAATTACACTGGATGAGTCGAATACTTTTACTTTGAGAATCATGATTCATTTACCGAGAGAATATTCCTTTACGAGGAGGAATTATTTTAAATATACCGAGATTAGATATTGAATAAAAATGACTCGAGTACTTCGACAGCACACTTTGACAGACAGAATATTCCTTTAGGAGGAGGAATTATTCCAACTATAATGAGATTAGATATCGAATAAATGTACTAACAAGACACTAACAAAACGAAAGAAACTTTCGAGACAACCTGGTACACCTCTTCCATCCCTCCCAAAAAAAAATGCGAGCGCGATACCTGGAGTCGATTCCAGTAATTTTCCAAACGTGATCCTCCTTTCGGTTTCGATTTGCATTCAATGAAACAACGAGAAGGGAACAGACGCATTCAGACCGACGAAGATGCGAGGAGGTGGAGGGGAGCACGCGGTGACGTCGGGGGCCAACCATAATCGAGGCCCAGAAAGTTAGAGCATCCTCCTGACCCATGGATCAATGAGTGATCGACATCGTGTCGCTCGATCCATATTCATGCGGTATCGACGACCGTAGGGGGCTGGGAGGGTGGAGGCGGTGGAGACCCCGTCTCGGTTAGCCTCGAGCATCGGTCGGCTTATTTGCGTGAATGTAACGATGATGTTGCGACGCGCGTACCGAACGGGGTCGGAGGTCGTCGCAAACAATCCCGCGTGTGGGAAAAACCGAGCCGAACTCATGTCAGAAATGACAGTGCCGCGGACGACGGAGAACGCGGCCGTGGAGGGGAACCTGTATGCTAGAAACCGCCGGAAGAACAGATGAATGGAGACGAAACCGTTGGGACTCGTGGTCTAGCAGCTACTTGTATTTTAATAATTCTCTGATTCGGCCGTTCGAGAAGCTTGGCTGTTTAAATACTATGTGGTTATTTGAGTAATTTAATATTACGAATACTTGAGTGCTTGTTGAACACTTCATTATACGAATACCATTCATGATTCGAGTACTACTCGAGTACAGACAATTTAAATGTTACTCACATATCGACAATTCGAGCGACATTTACAAGCCTATTTAAATACTATTCAAAAAATTGACTATCTCGAAAGCATTCTCATAGGTGTTTGACTGTTAGAATACACGAATGGAATGTAATTCTAATTGTAGGTAATAAAAAACTTGACCACTTTACTTAAACTTTACTTAAACCTCGCTATTTGCATACCATTTGAAAGTTGTGTTATATGAAGCTCGCTATTTGAATGCCATTTGAAAAATATGGTATTTAAACCCGACGTTTATTCTAATACTACTCGAGCACTGGATTGATTCGACACACGACTATTCTGGACAGATAAGATAAAATTCCTATAATAGAGGTCTCCGCGCGATTTATTTCGAGGAGTACAATAGAATTGAACGGTCGTGCGTTGAAAATGTTTTGTTGTTTAGGCGAACGAGGCGATCCACCGGACGAATTCTCTCGCTTTTCCTTATGACTGGCATTACGTACGGTTAATAGTCGCGCAATTAACCACGATAACGCGGACATTACGACAGATACTCCCCGTAGGATGAAGAAAAAAAACAAAAGCCAAATGGCTGTACGGCCGCGATATGCTCGGCTAATGTTGGTCATTGGTTACGTTTGGCATATCTAGAGTTGGGGACGCGTGACTCACCTTCGCGTATCTGCGGCGTTTGCATGGAAAACAATTTGCCCGGCTCTGACATGAAAAATGTCAGAACATTGTATGGTACTCGGTATAATTTTCGAACTTAAAGACGAACAGAAAAAAGCTTCTGTGTTCTTTTCGTTGAAAATCGCAGGGGCTCAATTAATGGAATCTATTCGTTGCTTCTAATTTTTGTAGTCCTTAGGATAAGGTAGGCATGGCAACGAATTTAGAAGATTTAGAAGCGCCTTCGAGAACTGAGGAGACCATACAAGTATCGGTGAACTAAGGTTAAACCCAGACGCACGATCAACAGAAGCTCTGCTGGCTGCTGATATAAAGTAATTCTATTAACTCTCTTGTTGTTTAATGATCGAGAATCTCTCGGCTGTCGCGAATAAATATCGAGGAGACGAGTATCCTCTCGTTTCACAGAATCGAACTTAGGCTGACGATCGATAGAAGCTTTCCTAACAACTAATATACAATAATCGTACCATCTGACCTCGTATTCTATGTTTGCACGCTTCCCACGTGTCCTCTCATTCCTAATAAATGATTCAGAGGCCTCAGGTCCCCCAGATAGACATGACAACCGAATGGAGCTACTGAAAGATTCACTAATCCATTCAGGTGTCAGGTAACCAACGGAAAACATGAAAGTATTTTTCGAAAATGAACTTAATCACTACGACACTAGTCACAATAATCTGACGACTAACTTCTCGAGATTCTCTTCTGTAAACTAACTCTTGGATACTGGTTTTTGAATACTAACTGCTGGGTTAGGTCTGATTAAGCTGAGCTACAGCTGAGCTTCAGGTGGCTCTCCTTGTATACCCTTACCGATTCTTTTCTGAATATTCTTCGAGTCACACTTTTGGTGAACATGTTATGCATCAAGTTGCTGTCGATGTTTGAATTTTCTGATAGGTAATACCTTGCCTTATTTTTGCGCCATTTTTCACCTAAGAACGCGTTAAAAAAAAACTCACTAAATAAAAGCTCCTTTTTGAAAACCAAATTAATTTCTATGTATAACCATTGGGTGATTTCAGTCTTCGCAGTTGCGGAAGCGATGCGAAAACCTAACGATGGAACTAACACGTCGGTTGCTTAGACCCGACCGTAAGAGAGGAGGTGTTAAACACATCGAGGTTCGTCATAGCCCCGAATCTGAGCCGAATCTGACGAACTCCACCGCCCACCCAGACGAGCAGGCACCCCAGGCCCCAGAGGTATCGTCGTCGCCGGCATGATTCGAGCGGCCCGTCCTCGATAGAGCCGTCTCTTCCTCCCCCATGTCTCTTTTTTTATTCATTTTCCTCTTTTTCAGCGGATAATCGTTAAAGCAGGTGTCCCCGACGAGCGTGGGAGAGTCGAGCGCCTCCCAGCGCGACTCCCAACCCATTACTATAACGAACACCGAAGCGTCGCCATGGCTACCCGTGGAGAAACACACACGTGGGGTTGTAGTAGCTCGCTCCCGTTTTTTCTCTCCCCCTCTGGCCCGCGGACTAGGTCTCTCCTCGTCTCGCCGCCGCTCGTCGATCCTCCTCTTTCAGCCCGCCCTCGCGGCCTCTCCTCTCGCTTAGGCGCGCCCGTGCTTTTTCACAGCGTTCGCCCTCGCCCTCCGACCTCTTTCGCCCACGCTGAATATCTCCAAGCTGAGCGTAGAACCCGTCTCCTACGTTTGTGAATTAGAGCCCGAATGAGCCAGCGGCGTTACCATGGCCGCCAGGCCTGGTTGCCATCGCGATACCAGGGCACAACATAAAATCGCCACTTTGACGATTTGTTTCGGGCCATTGATGCCGCGCTGGAATCAATTTCAACCCTCCCACAGGGGCCGAACGTCGCCCTCCCCCCATGCGACGACCGCGATGGATTATCCTCTGTACTCCATTTCCGAACCTCGACGTCCCGATCGCCACGTCATATGTGGGTGACAGGCCTTTTCGACGAGGAATAAATTAATTCTGGAGGTGAGCGATCGAGGGAGGTAAATGTGGCCAGGATTCTTGAATTTCGACGAGTTTGCAAAAAGAAGACCGAGTACCTCGGGTAATAGAATACTAGCTATTCCGTCCACGCTTGATTATGGATCATGGGAAGAGAAGCTATTTGGGAGAGTCTAGAGGGTACAGGGCTCAGCTACGAGGGGTTAGGTGGTACTGAGCTCGGCTACGAAAAGCTAGAGGGTAGCTAGGTTCAGCTACGGGAGCCTAGATGGTACTGAGCTCAGCTACGGGAATCTAGAAGGTCCTAGACTCAGCTACGGGGTCCTACAGGGTGCCGAGCTCACGAAGGGTGATGACGTCTATGGGGTCGTATAGTTACATAATAATTTAAACGTTTATTCTATAGATACCAAACATCACAACCCTCCATGGCACAGCTTTTGTGGCATTGAACTTCAGTTTGTATAACGCTAATTGTAAAATTTTATGAAGTTTCGAGATGCACCGAGAGGTTTTGAATTTGACTCCCATGAAGTTTTAGCTCGTAAGTAACCCTCTCGCCTCGCGTTACTTTAATTCTAAGCTACTCCGGTGTTCCGTGTCTTATTGCCATTTCAAGAATTAGACTACTTTCAACTTCTTGATATCTTGATATTCGCCGGCTTCGTTTTCGTTCCCCCTTTTTTCCTGTAATACTCCTCTCGTACTTTCCAGCACTTTTTTCAATTTAATCCAAGTACCTCCGTATACGTACATTTCTCGTACCTCTTTCCTTCTATTTTAATTCTTTATACACACGTTTTCCTTCCCTACGATAAACACGCTATCATTAGCCGCTATTATTATTACTTTCCTAGAAACTAATTCTCCGTTCTCGACATTCCATCCTCTTAGCTTCTCACGTTTCTTTTATCGACGGAAGAGTCTTCCCTTCCGTCATCAATATTTTTTCCTCGCGCCCTGTATAGTATCTGGCCGTTCGTGCAACAAACGCATAAGCGTCGTATTCAGGTATTTAGGCGTTACCACGTGCACGTTTAGGTATAACGATCTCAAGTTCAAGCTCACACGCCACGGGCACGCGGCTCTATTTACTTGATAAAGTCGAAAACTCCTCGCGAAGTTTCTTTCGGCACGGGGCTGGAATTCGGTTGAAAATTGAATTTAATTGAAACGCTCCCTTAAAATCATTTCTCCGTAATTAACCGCGCCAAGCTTTCCTATTCAATATAAAAAAAAATTCACGTGAAAAGGAAAACAACGGAATATTTATTAGAAAAAAGTTTTGTTGAAATTTGATGGATTCCGAGGGAGCACGATTTCATAACCACGTATTTTTTTACGACCCTGAATCGCACCCTTTAGGTAACATGTTTGTTATTTCTCCTCCATCATCTTCCGTCTCATTTCCAAACAATTTTCTTCGACCTCTAGGATTTTTCACAACCCATCAATTATTTCTTTTCCATTCTATAAGTTTTAGCTAGTAACCCTCGCGTTACTTCAATTCCCACCTGCCGCGAGAGGGTGCATTTTTAACGAATTTGAGGAAATCCTCGTAGCGCTAGTTTCGCGAGTAGGAGGGGTCGATTCGAGTGAAAATCGCGAGTACACCGAGGGAGAGAGAAATGTCGGAGGAAAACGACGTTTTCCGTACCCGGGCAGCCATATTTACATAACAATCGCGGATCACGTAACAGTGTTCGCGCGACGCCTTCGTAAGGTCCGCGTGTGCGTTTAGGTTTATCTGTGGTGTCGCGCACCGATGATGATGTGTGCGCACCGCGACGTGGAAAGTCGTCGTAAACGCCTCCTCTTGCGCTAGTACTCGCCTTTGTGGAACGATCGAAAGCGCGAGAGGCTTCCTCGATGATCAAACAGAAGCGATTATTTTGAAACCGTTTAAAGATACCTACATTTAGGTACATTTCTGGAAGAGTGTCGCTCAAACCTGTCGCAGGAATGTTTATTATTTATCGAATTGTTGTAGGAGAAACTGGCCTTAGTCGTTCCCGGCTCGAAAATACTGTAATCAATTCTAAACGACGAGATTTATTTCAGTCTCATCGCGAAATCTAGATCCTTACGTATGTATGTATACTTGACACACTTCATTTTACTATTAATACTTTACTACTGTCAATCATATGCACTGGCTATTTCCATATTCGAACCATTACGATCCAATTATACAGGATGGTTCATGCGTTGTGCGCTGGACGGAGCAAATATAATTTTGCAGCGATTCCTGATAAAAAAAAAGAAGTTTTGATACTTTGTGCTGGACGAGAAGAGTTGGTGTAATTTTTCAGTGAAATGATGGGTCGATTCGTAAATGATCTGGTGCAGGTAAGAAAAGGTCATGCTTAGAGGTAGCAATTTTTAATTTATTTATTAAATAGAATTAGAATTCATTCAGATTTGTTACGTAACAATATATTTGAAGATAAATTGCGAGTAAAGAAAGAGAGGTTGATATTTTAACTCCTCGACGCAGGCATTGAAGTCTCCAGGAACTCCCATGGTCACCCATGGACTTCCATCCACAATTTCCTATTTTCGCACTAGGAAGCTACAAAAATCGAAGAAATCACAGGAACCTGATACAATTCATTACCCATAGAAATAACCAAATTCATCCTCGATGCTCGAGATTCTCCTCCAAAATCTCATTTTCAACCTCCCACGACTTCCGATCGCCCATCTCGAAGAATTCTCACAAAAATTTGTATACCAGCGGCCATTGCTGGGTTGGAAATGTCCCGTTCGAGCGATCGCGCGATGGAAAACGCGGAGCTCGCATCGATATCGCTGATGCTCGGCTCGTGTTCTCGTTGGACGACTTCGCGCCTAGGAACGATGGCCGCGGAGGAGCGGCGAAGAAAAAGAAACGCTTCTGATAACGATAAACGTCGTATCGGGCCGCGGGAGTCCCCCTTTTTCCTTTCGTCCCTTGTTACGAACAGCTCTCCATTGTCGTCGGATCGCATAATGCATCGACGTGGCCTTCCACCTCTTCGTCGAGCCTTGATCTGTTGCGAAGTTTTCCTGGAATCGAGCGCGCCGAGATTTCTCGAATTTAATCGACGATCTCGACCGAGCGGGGATTCGAATTTTTCTACGGGTCCAACGACACGCGACTTTGTAGCATGGCAGCCCGTTATCGATGTACCACGTGGGTTGCGTAACCTGAATTTTCGAGAAGCGGGGTTTTTATGCGGTTTCGGGCGTGCTTTGTAGGATTTCTTCTTTGCGAAGGAATGTTGTAATTTTGTGAGGGCCTCTGAATAGTTTTTATCTTTGTGTACTTTGTTATATGCGAAATATGGTAAAGAGAAATTTGGCTTACCCTCGGTTCTTTAATTAAATAGATTTGTTTGGGATCCTGACGAGAGTCGAAGACGAAGACGCTGGGGATTGTTTTTCTAGTTTTCTGGAAACATTTATTATTGGCACCTGCTGTTAGAATGACGAACCACCCGGGAATAAAAATTAAGATCGATAATCCTGTGTTTGCAAGTTTATAAGGCGGCCATTTTTAGCGCACAGTACGAAAATAGGACGCACACAAACTTGCCGAAGACGAAAATATCTTGAACTCAGGAATAAGGTTAAGTACGCTGTCTTTATATAAAATTTTCCTTATTTTCTTCGTTTAATGAAATCAGCTGGCAAGCTCCATTGACGAAGACACACCCTGCATACGAGTGACCTAAATAGCAAAAGTAGAAACTCAAGTATTCCTCTACTCTGCGATTATTCGGTAGATTTTTAACTCGCTGTTTCGAGTTCGAATTCGATAATCGAGAATAGGACTTGTTATGTTCGACGAATCGTCCTCGAACCCCAACAACTTCTCATGAAAACGAATCCATCTAATGATTCTCTAATCCATGCAAATTCTATGCGGAACGAAGGCGAACGTATTTGTCATTGCGTCGCTGATAATGCGCTTCCATTAGAGCAACGTTCTCGACCGAAGAAACGTAGAAAACAAAGCGCAGAAACCGTTTTCCTTTTCAACGTTGGCGTTTCTAATGTCCTGGGCGAATTTAATTAAGTCGTCACTATGTCACGTACGCCACAGTGTTTATCGGACTATCTATCTTACACCAGGCCCTCATTTAGGAACGAATTAAGTAATTCATGATTAATCTACAATAACGAAAAAGGAAAGTAAAGAGAGATGTAGACGTAGAATGAATAATGAATATAATATTCAGGCGAACAGGTGAGGACCTTTTCGATCTTGAAGATGTTCGACGATGTAAGTACGAGGTGGATCGAATCACACCTAATTTGGAAATTGTTTATGACGATGTTTGGTTTCTAACGTTTCTTAAGGCGAAGAAATAAAATAGCTTTTCTGAAACAGAAACGAGCACGTCTTAAATCATTTCTCGGCGTCGAAATAGATCAACAAAGCCTGGACTCGAGATCGGAGACGTCAATCGTCACGTTTCGCCACTAGCGTACCAACGCAGCAACGATAAAATGACCTTCCACGGCAGTATCGACAGCCGAATTGGCAATAAACTGCCATAGAAGAGATAGTCGCTAATAGTCGCGTAAACATCTTTATTTACCTAGCCGTTTCCTGGAATAAAATGTCGAGGCGAAGACAGAACAAAAAATTGAATAACATTTCCACAACTGGCGGAGCCTCTCCGTTAAGTGAAAATGAAAACTTTTATGTTCTCCTATCGCGTTATTAATACATTGTCGCAGTTTTCCAGGCCGACAAGTCGACGGCGGCGTCTGAACAAATTTACACTTTTCGCGTAGATCATTTTTCCGCTGACGTACGCAAGTGCAACGTCAATTTCCATCCCATCAATAATTCATCAACGAGCGCTCATGAGCCCATTCAGGAATCATTTTCCTGCGACGATGTGTTCCCATCATCGGTTTCATTGATTACCCAAGTGGCTGTTCATAGGCTGTTGATTGGTGGGGTCCCATGGGGGTGCGCAAAATCCTTTGGAAGGTGAAGTGAAAATTCAGCGAACAAAATAATTCATTGAATAATGAAATTGGACATCTTCCATTCGATAACTTCTCGTTGTGAAGTTAATTTTAACCTGCCCATTCGTCAGCTTCTCGATATTAAAAATTATTTTAACTTGTTCATTCGATGTCTTCTCAATGTGGAATTAATTTTAACCTGCCCATTCGTCAGCTTCTCGATATGAAATTTATTTTAACTTGTTCATTCGATGTCTTCTCAATGTGGAATTAATTTTAACCTGCCCATTCGTCAGCTTCTCGATATGAAATTTATTTTAACTTGTTCATTCGATGTCTTCTCAATGCGGAATTAATTTTAAGCCACTCATTCGTTAGCTTCTCGATATGAAATTAATTTTAACCTATCCATTTGATACCTTCTCGATATCAAATTAATTTTAAGCTGCTCATTCGACACCTTCTCGATAATGAAATTAATTTTAGCCTATCCATTCGTCAGCTTCTCGATGTGAAGTTTATTTTAACCCATCCATTCAACATATTCTCGATATGAAATTAATTTTAGCTTATCCGTTCGATACCTTCTCAACGTGAAATTAATTTCAAGACGTTCGTCCAACATCGGTGTGGTTCCTGCACCCACTCGGAAGTGTGCCATCATTTTCTCACTGCAAAGATCGTCATCGTCCCGATAGTAAAAGTCGTACTTTCGCTTTTGACGAAAATTACCGCAACTGCCACGCGTTTATTGTTTCCCAGGCTGCTGCGGAGTGTGACAAGTGCGACAGTGCGGTCAGCCAGTGTGTCAGGTCGTCTGCCATTGGTCCGTTTCGCGCGGATATTTTCATCTGCGCGGGATCGTTGACCGTTACGGGCAGGAGATGCCGATTAAAACCGAGAACAGGGAGAAAGGTAACGCAACGTAATGTAAATGCGGACGCGGTTGGCGCGTGCGCCTGCAGTAGGGCAGGGCAAGACGACAGCTGTTTCAGTCCTCAGGCAACATCAGCGTTGCACCTGCCTACTTGCTTGCCTGCCTGCCTGCCTGCTTGTCTGTTCACCCGCCCGCCCGCCTGCCTGCTTGCCTGCCTGTTCGCTGTTAGCCCGCTTGCCTGCTTGCCTGCTCGCTAACCTATAACCACCTACCTACACTATCGTCGCGGGCTCGTCCTTATTAGGTGACTGATCTCCCGATTTTTTCGGCGGGCCTCGAAGGACACCACGGGGTCGTCGACTCGTCCTTCGCGATTCGAGGGATGTGGCCACGATGCGGATTGGATACAGGGGATCCTCGTTTATCTTTTACCTGAACCGTGGTGGATACTGGGAACAGTAGAACCTCGTTTATAGTCATCTAGTTGAACTCATGGCTGAGCCTCTATTACCTGAACCGTGGTTGAACCTGGAGGTTTATGGTGGAGAGCTCACGAAGAGGACAGCTCTATTATCCTACTCAGCATATTAGGTGCTTAGGAATACCTGGAGTTAAATAATATCTATAAACTCATCATTGGAATTCTTTGATTCTCATGATTCAAATAAAAATCCCAAGATCCTTTAGTTTCAAGATTCTCACATTCACTGTCGCCCCTTTCATATCGTCCTTGTCGATCCTTCATCTGTTAATAATAAACAAACACGCGTTCGTCATTCAATATCTACGTAACCGAGGCATCGTCTCTCGCTGACCGACCGCCCGTGCAGACCGCTTGGTTTTCATCAAGGGTCCGCTCGGTCGTCCTGACCCTGTCATAAAACAGTCGCACTCCAAAATGCGACGAGCTATTTACCGTAAAAGGTTCCTAAAAGACGACGACGCTGACACATAAGTATACTTAACTCGAGGAGCCTCTTGTTCCTCTACACTCTTTGGCAAACAAAAAGATACAAAAACTCGTTTACTACCATTCTTGACTACCATGGAACCCATCTCGGTATAATGCAAAGAACACGTCCCTTGGTTATGGTTTTCCGCGTGCTTTACACCAGCCCCCCCTCGGAATTATGATTTCAGGAAACCTCTCGATACGTCGAGCAATAAATTCCACTCGAGTACCCCCGCATGCAATTTGTAAGACGTCCACGTAAGCACGTGTTAAGAACGTTAGCAGTTTATTTTCGGACGCGTGCACGCATAGTTCGGTGACGCCTAGTGTATCGGACGCGTCGTCGAACGTCGGCGCCCGCATAAGCAAGCGCGGCACGCGTCACGACGCCCCCGTCGCCGGTAAACAACGCGGTGGAAACGAAAACTAACGGGATTTAAAGACCGATCTCCGACTTTCGACCTCTACCCCTCTCTTATAACTTAGTTTTCCTACGGTGGTACCATGCGACACCTGCTCATTTTATTTCTAATGTAATTGGACCGTCGATAGTATCGGGAATCGATTATTTAAAACAGGGATCCTGAAGAGAATCGAAAGTATTGCAGACTTGACGAGAACAAAATGACAGAATAAAAATTGAAGACACGATTCTCATTTGCCGCGTGGCTTTTTTTTTTATTTTAAGTTACGATAGTACGCAGCTAGAAGCCACAACAATCGAACAGGTTTGATGTCGTTAGATCTTGGCTGGCATTGGGGGCCTGGTAATAAAAATCACGACTTAGAAGGTGAACGCTGTCACTGCAGGCCTACTTCGTGACACTAACGGAAGTCTCTTGGCCAATCGATCCATCGATTCTTGGTCAACGGGTCAGTCGGATTAAATGGAAGAGAAAATTAATGTGGCTCGACATCGTGGAATGCTCCTACATTTCACTACTCCTGATAGACCTCGCTCGCCTTCATCGATCTCCGACAAAAAAATGCTGTATAATCCTAAGAACCCGAAGAAAAATTTAATTTTACCCGTAGAATCTCGTCGAGTAAATATTGTATCGTGGAATGAATCGAGAAGAAAAAAACGCATAGATGTGTACGTACGAAGATGGTAAAGTTATGCCAGGGCTCGTAGCCGTGGTTTATTACGTTTAATTCGCCGTTTCTGCTCGGCTATTTATTAGACCGCGATCTAATCATGGAGGTTTATGCTAATAAATTGCCGTAACGCAGGAATCCAACTGAAGATTTCGTGCGGGCATCGTTTCTGTTAGCGGAATCTAAGTAACGAGGTATTTTCTCATATTATATGGCATACGTGGATCTCGTATTATACGCGGGAGCATCGGCGAGCCTAAGCCCGTTGCTTAGAGCTAACTGTAACGTCTCTTTCTCCTCGCAATTGGCTAACCTGCTCCTCGCTATTTCTCAGACTCACTCGAATCCGTGACCTTTTTGTCGTCGCGTTTTCTTTTCAGCTTCGTCGACCTCTCGATCCGCGCGCGCTCTCAAACAACCGATTCGCGTGTTACACTTCGCAGAAATCGCATCGAGTGACAGACATCCGGTGAATAATATGCGATACGATAATTGTATCTTTACAGAATCAAATTAATTCCGCCCTATCGATACCAGCGATCTACGATTTCGCGATACTGGATATCGAAACACGAAGCGTTCGCGATAAATCATTGGCGTTCGCAAAAATAAAAGGAAATGGCAAAAAATAATTACACAGGCGTAAGAAAATTGAGAGTCTGCCTTTGGGAGGGTCTCGAAGCCCCGATGAAGCTGCGCCCGCGAGGATAAAGCGATGACAGATGTTCCGGCCGCATTAGATAATTAATCTGCCCCGACGGAGAGGATCCCGAGCGTCGGGCGTGGAGAGATGATTATCGAGCGCGTCTAGTTTTATTAGGTCGTCGCTGAAGGGGGCGGTTGACCCTTGACTTCGTGCCCTTTTAGTCCCCACCCCCCCTCCCGTGATTTCGGTTCAACGCGCTGCGGATAACTAAATCTACCGCGAGGAATCCTGTGTGAAAAGCAAACCCCGTTGCCACACAAAGAACTTTGGGGTTGGAAAGGTAGATAATTAAGCGGGGTTTGTTGTGGATTCATTCGAATTGTGGGTGAAACGTTTCTTTGGTGAGCTAGCAGGTCTAAAAAATCGACTTTTTTTTTTTTGCTCAAAAATCTTCCTAAAGTTTTTCTCAAAACCACGTTTACCAAATTTGCGAAAGACACAGCTCATCGATCACCGACGCAATGTTGCATTTTATTCGATTCACTCGATTCAAATCTTAAATTGAAGATAATTAAGTTTATACGCGGATGAACCTCAACTCCCAATGAATGATTATTATTATATTATAAAGTTATCGCGAATTAACGGTTGACGTGTTTCGTTCGTTTTCATGCTTTTTCCGTCGTTTTTGCAATTAAAAATTTTTTTTGTGTAAACCGAGGTTCATCATCGCTCTCTCCCTTGTTTCGAAAATAAACGAAACCATCTCCCGTGTTCGCGTGGAGTTTGGACGATCCTCGAGCTCCAGTTTAGCAAGGAACACCCACAACCGCGTCGACGACTCGACGGACAGGAAGAGAGCGTAGATCGATTCCCAGGAAGCCAATTAAAGCAAAAAGTCAGTGATCGATCGGGCGAAAATGGGAGCGCGGCGGGAAAGGACGAGGATCCACCTACGATACGGGGAGAAGGATAAACAACCGATCTCCCCTCGGACTAAAAAAGAAGGCTCCTCGGGCTGGTTTCCTCTCCTCGGTCCCCTTTCACGTTCGAGAGGGCCCTTTGGTAGCGTGGTGAGCCACGCACCCTGACATTATCTCCCGGTTTATTATATAGGTACCTGGTGGCACGCGCCGTCCAGGCAACAGCTGCTCCTGTGCCGAACACCGGAGGTGGATGAATAAAGTGAGAGGCACACCTTGCTGCAGACGCGTGCCGGCAGCTTTCAAGATGTGAATACCGAGATCCTTCGGTAAGTCTGGCCGTTGCCCTTCTATCTCGAGGAATCGGACCTGGCGAGCCTTTCGAGGATACGGAAACCGTTGGTCGCTGTTTCACTCCGAAACTTCCGTTATACAGGTTCTTCCGTTAACCCTTTTATTGGAAGGCGATGTTTTTAATTTAAAAAAAAAAAACATCATCTTAGAGAGAGTGATAAGACGAAAGTTTTTTATATTTACGGCCTGCTCGTGCCATGTTTAGTTTCGAGAATAAAAATTCGAGACTCTTCTTACATTTGTAACCTAGCATCTCGGCCTCTATCTCCAGTAGCCTATTCAAATAAATAGAATAAAATAAATAAGAGGATTGGGCGCGAGGAGAGAGGCCTGCCATCGCTCGAAGGCGGCGTTGGTTCGTCCAGCGTGAAAGTAAAAGTGAGAAATTACCTGAAAATATCCGCGGTCGTATCTGGGTTAACGGAACGTCGAGGAGCCCGCTCTCGACTCGCGATCGCGTCGTCGGTGCGTCGAGTGATAAAAAGAAAAAAGAAATTTGTATTCGAGGATCTTCATCCGAGCGCGCATTGTTGGCTCAGGTAGCAGGTGCTACCCTTCATGCTCCGGGATGAATACTCGCGATATACAACTGGAGCTGACTCTTACACATGCGCAAACACGGGTCCCGCATCTGCAAGATGGTCGCTACGTTACGCGCATTCGCAGATGCGCCCTGTCCATTGTCGTCCATTGACTTTCAAAGTAATTTCGGCGCTCGGTCATTTTTTTCTTTTGTTTTTTTTTCGGAGTAATACTAACGAGTTCGTTAAGACTGATGATAATCACTGGGACGAGAAATGTTTGCGATACGGTTCTATTCGCAGGTGCAACAACTTTGGGTGTGGAGAAGATTCACGCTCGGGGTTGAAAGGTAGAAGCGAAACGTTGCCCTTGTTGATACCTTAATTCGATCATTGATTAATTTGGACTTGGCAGAATATTCGAAGGAACCCAAGTTGACGTTTCAGTCGAATGAAATATATCTCGTACCAGGAAAAAGTTATAATTAATTTCGAGTAAATGCTTGGCGTTCAACTACTTTGCTTCGGTATTTTAATTTATCGCACACCAAGGTTTTTTTAAAGTTGAAGATTGCTTAGACAAAGGTCGAAACGTTTAGGTGAACTATTATTATTTAAATCGTGCGTGCGTTAAACATCGTCATTTTCCTATTGATTTCACATTTCGCTTGAGAAAATTGCCGGCGATAAAGCGCACTCGGCTCCACTCGTTTCCGCGGTAGACTTGCAAAGAACCAATCAGAGTAAACTGTTTCAACGAGAATAGCTTCCCAGGTTGAGAATATCGTGTGAACCGCAGAAAAACGCAGAAAATGTTGCGTACGAGTTTGAGCTAGCTATAAAACGATTCCTTGGAATGAAACATGAAATATCCATTTTTTTAATAAAGACATCTCCATAAAACTCTAGGTACGCTTATCGACCGATAAAGTCAATTTATGTAACGGACATAAAAGGGTAATTCCAAAGAGTGGAGTATAATTAACGAGACAAGTAAATTCAGATATGCTTCCCACCTCTTCCCAATTAATTTGATCGGTACAATTGCAACATCCGAAGCGAGTTAATTCTTTATTTATCCACGAAGAGCTAAGAAGTCGTCGATCGACCTTTTGGAGGGAGTATGGATCCGCGGAGCGCGAGATCCAGATAAGATCGGATCTCTCATCTGCTCCTCTGGTATCGTGCTACCTGCATCATGGCTCGTGGCTCCGAACCGTCCGTTTAAATTCATGGATGTCACCTGCTGCCTCGAGAACACTCGAGGTGGCTTTTAGTTTGTACCGCGCAACACACGTGAAGATGCGTATCGACTCTCGACGACAGGGTGGTATTGTCTCGAACCGGTCTCGAATTTCCCTTTGCTCGCTATATATCATCGTACCGGCGCCATAATCACGCGTTGTCGATCGTGATAATATTTCCAATGCACGCCTAATTAAGACGACCAGAGAGACCAAACGCGCCGCTGCCTCGAAAGTAGCCGAGCAACTACAATGTAAAATTTGTGTACGCTTTCGTTTTATAATGGGAGCAAGCTTAAAATGTTGTGTAATAATTTTAAATGGCAGTGCCGGCGATAGCGGTACCGACTACACGAGAGATGTGATCTTGGCTGAGAAGATACGACTGGAATTAAAATGTGCCATGCCAAAATATTGGAATTGGGTGTCGAGATATCAGTCGAGGGGAACTGGGGTTGGATAGATTACTGCAATTTACGTTGGACTTCCTTCTACTGGTTCGTTTTTCAGTCTCTACTTGTTACTACTGCTTTATTTTTTCATTAAAGTATCAGATGCGATAGCAGACGTAATCTAAGCAGTCCAGTAATAAACTACCAAATTCTATTTTTGAAATATAATACTTTCATTCGTGCAATGATACTTCCATTCAGATTTCGTCTCCAAACTGAATAAATCGCATGGTATTCGAATTTTGAGTAAAAGTAACGAAATTGTTGCCTAAGTGTCCCTTAAGTAGTACAATGGTGTATAATGTGCTGAGGGTACGATAGTCGTTTCAATTAATTGTAACAACGATACGGATCTCCCGCAGCACGATATTTGCAGATCGTCGAGGAAAACAAAAGTAAAGACGCAAGAAAGGAGAGCAGGACGAAGTCGTAAAAAGTAAGAACGCGAAAACACCTGTGCCATATTTCTTCTGGGCTTCATACAGTCCTACCGAGATCCTCGATACGGGCAGAGCGTTTAAAAAATGGTCCACGCGTGTGCAAACGCTGTCCTTGAGTCGTTAAACGGAGCAAGTAGCGCAAGATAAATTGCACGATCATTTTACGCGAGAAGATCGATTCCAGGCCTCGATTCACATGGTGGATAGATTCCATAAAAGGTAGGCAGGTAGGTAGTTGGGAAAATTATTTTACGATTCGTTTGTATGAACGCAAGACAATTTAGATCTCGACTCGAAAGCTTAGAAATGACAAGAAATTGCCATAAATTTCAGCACAGGCGAACAAATTCATTCCTGAATGTTCTCCAATTAGGAAACGAGAAACTTCCGAGAATTCTAATTTAACGTGAAATATAAATAGCGAATTGCGCGTAATTATTTTTGAAGAAATGAAGCGTTGAAACTTGAAGACTGAACCAAAGAGAACCGTTTGGAAGCAGCAGTCGGCGACGAACCGCGGCTGTTTTAATTGTCGCGTTCGCAGAATAAACGCTGAGAACGGTTGAGCAACTGGCCGCTCGCTGGTGGCTCTCGTTCGTGACCTTTTTTTAAAACTCGTTGCCCATATGCGTTCGCATCTTCGGCCGACGGATGGGACTGACAATAACCTCCTGATCGAAGGCAGCTGGACCTTCCTCGAGTCATCTGCCCGTGTAGCTCGCGATGCGATAACTATTCCCCCTTCTCGCCACGACCGCATTAATGGATATTTATTATCGTCATCGAAGGTGGGTACTCAGGAGACAGCTGACTCCGAGAGGAGTGCTGATCAACGCGCTGGATGATGCCAGCGAAAAAAACACGCTGATGCCTCGCGTGCCACCAAGATTAAACGTTCTCGTTGGGGTGGAGATGGCGAACACGAAAACATTGTTCTACTATATTCTACATGTACTGTATCACTATAATATTCGTAAGGTAGCTACGATACCTTTATATCGATAGAAAATATAGTTAAATTAGGAAGAAGATTCGAACCTCGGTCGAATTAAAGAAGAATTCTATTATTTTTTTGTATCGAAGAAAACTTTTACGCAAGAGTTCTAAAATTTCCAAGACTTCAAGACTCTCTAAACCTAAAATTCAACTGTCCTAAAAGTTTCTAAAATTATTCTAAAACTGCACGCTCGTTCGACCGCACTGATCCTATTGAGAACATAATTCCGCTCCCAGCCACTCCTCCGCAACCCTAATCTACCCCTCGACAGTGCAATTCTTCCAAGAATAGACTCAAACGCGAGACCTTGACCTCGGTGGATCCTGGAAATGATCGGTTGTTCGATGCCGGGCGAAAGAGGACCCATCGTCCCTGGCCCGATCGGCCACCAGGCGTTGGACCACCAGCGAAATGATTATCGCTAACGAGCAACAAATATACCCGGCTCCCCGACCGAAGCAAAGCAAATATTTGACGCACCGAACGCCAAGCCAGAGTGTGCAATTTCATCCGTGGAGCGTGTATCTCAGTGGCGCGCAACCTTTTTCTCTCGTCAGGTAAAACGAGTTACGTTCTTTCGTGCAGAGGGTCTGAGTACCTCTGACGTATCGTGTCGCGACCATAGCGGCTTCGTAGCGCGCGTGCCACCTAAACCGAGTGTGGGAAGAGCACACAGAAGGGGAGAGGCGGGGGATGATGGCATTATGTCATCCAGAAAGGCGGGAAACGTTCTCCGGGTGATATTGTGTGATCAGATAGGAAATTGTGTAGGGATGTTTAACGAGGGGGGACGAGGACCCGATGAGAGCCTCGAAATGCCACGCTCTTAAAATGTCAGAGCAGCATCCCTCTAATAGGCTGGTACCAATATACCTCGACCTACAGGATAGTTCATCAAGTCACTTTGTCACGGTTCGATGTCATCTCTCGAGTCGAGGACAGACGAACCTTGTGCATACCAAAATTGATTAAGTAGAAATTAATTTAGGATATTCCCACCGATATACGCACCTCGCTGGAGATGTCATTTTTGGGATATTATAGTACGTAACGATGAAACAATTTGCTAAACGTCTAATAGGACAAATTGTAAAGTTCACGTGGATGTTATATGTATGTTACGATCTACACGAATATATAAATGGATATATGAAGCGTTAAATTAAACGTTAACGTCGTGTGCCTGATCCACATTTAATCGTTTCGACGGTGGTATTATTCCGACATAGTCGCGTGAATCGTACGGATGGATGTGGGTGGAGGCTTTCGAGCACGTTTACGCAGTGTTTTGTCACGGTTCGGAGACGCCTTTTAAATTTCAAGAAGAGAAGAAAGCAAGGACCCACGAAGCATTCGTGTCGTTTGTGAGAAGCGCCTTTGTTCTGTACGCCGCGTTCCTGTGCCGTGAAACGACGACTTTCGTCGATAATGAAACGTGGAACCGATTGCACAATATCGACGAAGAGAATGCACTCGAATTAAAGCAGAATTAAATTAAAGCTGTGGATGTTCAGGCACTTATAGCAAGTGAAAATGTATAAAGATGGAAAATACACGAGTACGTGTTACACTGTTTAGAAGATAGGCATACTTTCGTTTAAATCTCGAATCTTTATCTGAATTTCTAAACAAATAAATTTCCATAAACGTCCTTAGGCTAAGAATGATTTATTCAACTGGTCACCTTGGATCATTTCAAGCTATGCCCGAGTCACGAGAAAGCCTCGATTAATATCGTTATCTCACCGCGAAATGTTCCATTCTACAATTAAAATTCCAATTTTCGACCGAGTTTCGTATCTTCTGTTTTGATCGAAGCGTTCATCCAGACGAGAATTCCGCCCATCCGTGGTTTCCATTCGTTTCGAACGTCTTCCAGAGACAGGAGACTGTCGTTTCATGCATGCACGCTCGAGTGTCGCATTTTTCCTCGCGTGTGAGACGGCCACCCACACAATCGCGGCGCGTATCGAAAGGAGCGTGCACCTATCAGCGTGCAAACGTGTCCGCGAGTGGTCGATAACGGGCAGAGACGCCGCAGACTTGTAGGATGTTCATCGGACACCGTATATCCTGTTATTCGGCCTACTACAGAACGCTGGATCGCCTCGCGAAAACTAACTCGAGAGAAAAAAATGATGGCCGCGGTATTAGCTGCCGTTTCAGGAATCGTTAGAAACAGGCGATGGCTTCCGTCGAAAGATGTGGATTCGATCGAGATCGAATTTATTTTTCTCTTCACCCTCTCTCGAGAATATTCAAGCGAAAGTGCCTAATGGTTTAAATTTTCCGACTCTTCGAGCTCATTTTATAAACGTATTATTTTCCTATTCCCTGGAAGTCACGATCCCATGTTTAAAGAGCTCCAGGAAGAATTTCCGCAGTGTACGTGTGAAAATCTATTTTTGCGGTACCCTTAATTTTGGGACCCCTTAGGAAAGTTAAGAAGACGCGTGCCCTCGTGAAACGATGAAAAGTTGTCGGCGTCACAAAGTTTCTCGCGTTCGGACTCACGACCTGCACGACTCATTAGCGACATTCCACGTTGTTGCCTGACTCACCGCCGATGTCTTAGACCTATACAACACTGCATAGCTGAAGACAGAAGCTCGTGTTGTGATTTCGATCTCACGGAGTCGATAGGCGATCGCGAGTCGTCTTTAATGTGCCCACAATGGCGACTACAGAGCGATTTAACAGAGAGAGAACTTTGGTGTTTTCAATTCGACATGTATATTTTTTTTTTTTTTGTTCTAAGGTACGATACCTCAGCTATATCGATAGAAAAAGTAGTTAAATTAGGAAGAAGATTCGAACACTACCTTGGTCGAATTAAAGAAGAATTCTATTATTTTTTTTTATAGTTGACGTGCGTTGTAATTTTGATTTCTGCACCTATCGGTTAAGTAGCTTGGTCGAAGCTTCTTTCTTTGAATTCAACGAAGAAAGATGAATGTTTTGCTAACAATGTTTGTTGTGGTTTGAAGATTATTTATGAGTTGTACGAAATTACTTAGAAACGAGTTGCTGTGCTTCACGCGTCATTTGAAATCGTCGGAATCATTCCCTAAACGTCGCTGGGGACCACCTACATCGAATCGTGCTAAATACTTTCGCTGAATGGGGCGCCTCGAGATTTGCATCGACACGACACGCGCCCGAGATTATTTATATCACACGTAGGGCCGCGTGAAACGTTAAACCCCGATCGACGAAGTTACCTTGCGTTGGATAAGATCTTACTTACACGTGCATCGAATTCGGGACGAAGAGGAATTTATTTTCTTTGAATCGAATTCTCTTCCAATCGAAACCCAACGAATACCTGTTCGTACCTTAGCTTATCAACGATACCTCGAACCGACCATTTTTACCATTCTTTCATTTCCATGCAGAGCAAGCTAAGAGTTTCTAATAGACACGTTGATCTCGAATGAGTTGCACGAATATCGGCCTGGTCTCGGACGTCCGTGGAACTAGGGATAAACGTGTTTTTCCAAAGCCTTATTACGGCGTCTCGAATCTCGGATGAGCGTCATGCAAGATGCCTGTAATCACACAATACTGGTACCTTGAATTCGCGTGTTCGCGGATCGTGGGAACTGGTGTAGTATCTTTCAAGAGCGTGGGTTAGCAGTATTAGTGTTTATTCAGCGGGCAGAACAATGCACAGGACTGTCGGTGGCCGTTCCGCGTTGCTGCTCCCAAGATCATCAGCAGCCCGTTGCTACTGTTCTAAGTGTAGCTTTGTCACTTTCGGATGACTAAGGTGGTCCCCCCACTTCTACAAGTGGCCATCAATGAAATCATAAGCGTTCCCATCTCGCCAACGGATTACGTGATGAATCCTGCACAACAGAATTGCTGAGCAACTTTTATTGTAGAAGATTCCGTCGGCGACAAGGTTTCTATATTCCACGCTAAAAAATGCCCTTCTCCTCGCTCTATAGAATTCCAAGCTCGTAATCGCTCCTTTTCCTAAACTATACCCTCCAATTGAAGCATATTCGAGTAACACTCTTGCCAATATAAATGCTTCCTTGAATACGGATGTCTGCTATTAGAATCTTACTCTAGACATAGAGTATACCTCGGTTACAGGTGCCCTACGATGGATACGGTAAAGCAAAGTGGCTCTACAATTCGTAGAGGTGACAGAGCAGAGGTCATCTCCCGTTCGCGACTGGATAATGGTCGAATGGTCGATTTCTCGTGTGAACCTTGCGCCGTTAACGCAATTTCCATGAAAGGTGTGTACTCCGCGGAAGACAGCTCGCAGAGCTACCGAGGTCCCTGGTTATTGATCGCCTGGCTGGCTGGCTGGCTGGCTGACTCGCTGGTTGATTTTACTCCCGGCCCGAGAAGGACCATACTGGATGTGGTATGGATATAATGGTCGCCTATATCTACGCGGTACACCCACACCTGCCTGGCGAAGCTACACGTAAGCCTGGTTGCACGAGGGAACGACGCAGATACCGATTAAACTCTGCCTAGATGCTTCGACGCTGAATATTGCAATTTATACGTTCGGAATGAAACGTTGACGAAATTACTTTCTCACGTGAGAACGATAATTAGGTATTTCGTAGGATTTTGGAGGTTGGGAGTTAATTTTAAGATTCAGTATTTGGGAAATTGGGAATTTTTAGGCTCGAGTGGGAGGATCGTTGCAGACCTATCATTGGTTGCCTGTTTAGAACATCTGACCAGAGTTAGCAAGTTTTGTAGGATTTGGAGTTGCTGGGGCCCTAAGATTCAGTACTTGAGAAATTGGGAATTTTGAGGTTCGAGAGGGAAGATCGATGCAGGCCTATGCATCGGTTGTGTATCTGGAATGCGACGTGTCTGGAACAAGATAATCCTTTTATCCATCTGACCAAAGTTGGAAAGTATATGCACCCGTAAGCTCGTTAGTCGTCGTGCTATATTCAGTTTGTTTACTCGTAGAAAGGTTTACGTAATCTGTGCTGATGCAGAGTGGAATGTTACGATGGTAACGTCCAGGGTAAGGGCCCGATAGTAGAAAGCTCTTGTAAGAAACACCACATCCAAGTCAGGACTTCGATTGCATATTAATGACATTTCTAATTTACCATTTTTACTATCGTCGTCGCTTTTGCATTTCAAGACGCTGTAACCTTCAGCTCGTAGAAATAATCCGCGAGGATGCAGGGTAGAATATACAATGGTACAATTTTCAAGATGGACACGTTTTCGATGATTTTTCTGGTTTGTTCTAGCAAACGGAAAGATTATTATTGCAGGCCTGCGGGGGAATGACGCAGACATCGAGGGCTGCGAGCTCGCCACTGTGGAGTCGAGGATCCCAGGTAGGTGGTTTCGTATCCAGGCAACCTGGGCTAGTTCGAGCCGTAACCACACCCTCGATTGACCAATTTATTACTCATCTAACAACCGTCGGCTACTGTGCGCCGCAGTGTGTGATTCTGATGTGGCGCCTTGTAGACCGAGGTATCCTGGGACGTTGCAGGGCTCCCGCTTGGATAACCTAGATTTTGATACTCTCTCGCTTTCAATTAGCCGTCTGATAGCCCGCTGGCCGGCTGGATCGATAACACTCACATTCAAATATTTTCTGCGGAACGTGGAAACCGTGGCGGAGGCTCTATCGAACGCAGAAGATCCATTGCTTGAATAGAATTCAATTACAGTCGGGGTACTGATAAATTTTAGTTGAAGGAATCGCTTATCTCGAAGATACGTCTGAGGAAGTCGGTTGATTTGAAGATGTTCCAGGATTTAATAATTTTAGAAATTTTTTGGAGAAAGCACGGATATTGGTTGCGTTCGTGATGTTACTTTAGTTTTCAGACTTTTTCGAATAGTAACGCAGGGGTGGCTTTGCTGTGTGGACTCCATGCTGGAGATAGCGGAGTCAAGGTGTACGGAGGACGTAATAGACGAGTAGATATACCTATATCGTGCGCCATAGTGGACGTCATAGAGTGGAGATAACAGTACGATGCAGTAGATACAGTAGAGTAGGGGTGCTTTTACATTTTGTATCCTATCTATCTATTAGCGCAGAGATACCCCTACAATTTGGATCCCACGATAAACATAGAAAAGCTAAGTTCGTTCGAAATCTAGACCGTCTACGATTCAGACCTTGCAGCATCAAATATGATATCCACGTCGTAGACAATGCACCAGAAGATCGTCGCGAAGCGTATCCACCAATGGTGCAAGCTTCCATATCCGAAAAAGTCCATCGTCGACGCCCCAGCTCGGGGATCCCGAAGCTCTCGCGAATCAACGGGGAATTCAGCCGCGACACGTCAGCTTTCGCCTCCCAGGCCGATTCCGTGGCGGTAATAACCATCTGGCCTCCCTTCCCCGCGATTCGTGACGTGGGCGGAGGTACGAACGCGAGAACTTGCGAGGAAGCCTTAATGATCGGGCGCTTCTTCCACGAACCCGGGGAATCTGATTCAAGGGGAGAAAGAGGCGGCCAGCGTGGGTGGACGGGCGGCTAAAGTCAGATCTCCAAGGTTTCATAGGTGTGTTGGCTACAAACGGTTGCCAGGCTACCGACTAGGGAGGCAACCGGTCAATACCTCGCCTCTGGTGCCGGCTTACCTCCGCATAAGCTAAAACGTCACCGGTGGAGAGTTGCTCTCCACCTGTCCCGTCCTTCCCACCGACCCTTCCCTCCCCCTCGACGGCCACACATCAGCGCCAGCAGCAGCACCCAGGACACCGATCCCCTCCATCGACCCACGCCACCATCCACCGTTTCCCGCCGTTAACGACGACCACGGGCCGCTAACCCCTCATCCGTATCTCGCTATCCACGCTTTTCGATGTGTGCATCGGCACCCTACCTCGGCGCGCACCGGCCGCGATCGCTGCCAACGCTTTTAAGTCGTTCGAAAATGGATATAAGCGTTTTGGGAGGCATTCGAACTACTCCTTTGGAGGCATGCGCAGGTTACAGGGGTGGAATTGTAAAAACAGTAGGGTGTAAAGGGTACATCTTACTAAATTACCATCAATTTTAATTTGTGATGGTGTCAACGCAATTCGTCCTCAAAACCATAATGAATAATGCAGGAAGCAATTTTTTTCGGTGGTCCAGGTACACCTAGTACTTTAAACAACGATACATAGAAAAGAAGAAGCGTGGATGATTGAGTTTGATGGCATTTGAAACGAAGGGTACTCTGTAGGGTACGAATTATAAAAATGCCTCTACTATAGAGTACCAATTACAGAGGTATCTCTGCTTAACGATACCTAATGTAGGGTCCGATTTCCGTGGGTATCAGCAAAACTAATCCCTAAATCCACCAAGAGAACCTAGAGAGACGAAGCGTCCAGGTCTCCAACAAGAAACAAACCGCAAGACACCGCGTCGAAACGTATTCCCGCCGCTGGGGGAGTCCCCCGTAATAACGTTGACCTTTTAGCGTCGAAAGGAAGGCTTCGGGGCCGAAAGCAACGCAGTCATCGAGTCAAAAAGCGACGGAAAGGAAGCAGGACGCCCCCGTCGAGCCAGGGGATGCACCGACACGGGAGAGCCTCGCATGTTTGCGAGCGCCGCGAGGAGCGAGCGAGAGGGGAACACCGGGGCTTCCCCTGGCTGCGGTTCCCGGAAATGGGTGGCTGGCTCGGTCGCCACGAAAGGAACACGCGTGAACACGAGTACGCGCGAAGGGAGATATCAGCCATTTCATAGATAATTTCATGGAGACCTGGGGGAACGATCGACCCAGGGGGTTCGTTTCGAGAAAACGATCAAATATTCCAGTTACTCGATTATTCCACGGGCAAAATTCTCGAACGTCACGAGGGAAGAGCTTGAGCTTGTTTGTTTAAAAGTACTTGGTTGATACCTTTAACCAGTTGGAAAGGATTTCATTCTGACATCGTTGCGATAGATATCATTAAATACAAAATGGATTCTAATCGACGAAATCCTTCATAGGATATTCGCCTGTATTCAGTTTCCCTCCAGCTTCGCTCATCAACCTCCGCTATATGTACCTGATCGAACCTATCGAATTAACATGCACCTTCCACCGTGAGGACACAAAAAACCGCTGCAACCTCATTATCAAACATCAAAGCTCAAACGCTGCGTCATCGAATTAATTCCACTTAGCCCCGTCCTTGTTCTGGTTTCCTGTGGAAGCGTTTCCAGCTATCCAGGCCGCTGATCCTCGGCCAACAGTAGCATGTACGACCTCTGCTCTACTACATCTAGAATACAAACGCAATAGTCGAAGCATATTCGCTCTACTATGTCTAAACAAAAAGAGCGTATCTTGCAAACATTTCCTGGAACCTAGGCACGTTGAACCTTCGAGAATGTAACCTGAGAGGAGAGCTCGCATAATTCGGTATTTAGGGAAATCGGCCGAGTAATTGTATCTGTCACGATATTAGGAATATCCGTTAATGGCCTGTTCGCCGACGTACCATTGCTTCAGCCGCGATCATTAGGGCCTCCTTAACTCGCGGCGTCTTGACATTTCGACTAGAAAGCTCAATTATTCATTTTAACGAGCTGATTTTATCGAGGAACCGTCGAGACGTACTGTAAAGCTCTCGTAGACGCGTTTTACGTCGTTATGATTTATACTCGCGCGGAGGATGCGAGGTTGCCATCAGATTCGAACGAGATCCACTCAAAACTTCTTATCGACCATGTTTCCAGGGCTATTTGGAGTTACGCGAGGCTCATTGTGTAACCCAATGTGATGTAATAAATTGGACCACGTGATTCTTTCCTTCGTGAATAAATTTCGGTTGAATATTTGGTGGTTTCCCGTGAACGAGGTTTCCTTGTTATATGCGGAAAAATATCTCTGCACTCGTGTATGTGGTTCGAAGTCCATTATTAAGCACAGAGGTATGCGTTGGCCTGATACTGATGGCCGAAAAGTATTCACGATGTGCAGTCTTATGTAATGAATATACTAAGCATTTTATGTATTTGTAAACGTACAATATAACGGAACAAAAAGTATTCATAATGAATTTTTAATGAATTTTTCTCTAATGACACTCTGCGAGTACCATAAAACCTAATCTACGCGAGACATGATCCCCAACTTCGTCTCGCCTACAGCGAAGACATAATTATAAATAAAAATTCATCCGTTTCTATCGTTGCAACGATCGGGGCTCGCTGAGAAGTCTAAGAACGCAGTACAAAGCCCTCATCCTCGCAGCCGAGCGATCTGGCCGCGGGCGACTCGATTCCTCTGTTTCAGCCGCTCGGCTCACCTGCGCTCACCTGTCTTCCGCTCACTTTCCTTACCCCTACGTGGGCGACACACAACTCGCGATCCACTTCGCGGCGACCATTTAAACATCGCTGTTTCCCAACGGAGCTCGCCCAGCTCCCACATTACCGATTAGACAGCCACGCGACTCGAGGCCTCGATTACGCCATCGCAGGAGTCTAGCTATGCATTTAGACGTCTGTCGTATATGGAGATTTTCCTTCGTGCTCTTAGAAATCCGCTCGAACAATCGTCGTTGCGATGGTTCGCTGTTCTCTCATTTGACGCGTACGAACGTTGCTGGAACTTGGTGAAACTTTGCTTTCGAGGAGGACACTCGAAGTTGGAAGATCTTTTAGTCGAGGATGGTCGGAGAATTGGTGCGATTAGGTAACAAAAAATTGACATTGGTGTTTCTTCTATATTTCTACGTCAAATACTGATACGGCTAATTTACTGGTACCTATTGGTTTGTCTTGTTTCCTCTTTTGAACATTTTCCAAGGAAGGAAATGAGACAAACATATCGACGAACTTCAGATTTATTCGAAGCCTAGGGTTTTGTCCATCTCTGCTCGAAACTCCATTGCAACTAAATTTCGAAGAGTTTGTAGCCTGCTGTGTCTTGAAATAATACAAACGGTAAAAGTGGTGCGTTGACGTGGAAATGGGGAAGAAATACATAGGTTGCCATCAAAGTGGGACGAGCCATGCGTCTACGTAAAGGATATTCTTGAACATCGAAAGATTTAATCGAGAAACGCGATGAAATCGAAAGAATACACTGTTCTAGAGAGAAAATGTTCGAACGAAGTAGGTAACTCTGACGGAATAATCAACGGACTAGGAATGACAGACAAGAATAGAAAATTTCATCGAAGAAGAAGGAGAATGTATAATTGGTGCGATCAATTCAAGTGTAATAAATTCTGTGAGAACCACAACAAAGACCAGTAGACGGAGGGGAAAGACGAGTGGGAAACTAACGTAAAGCGAGTCCACTTCTTGAAGATGAAATTATTCGATATAACCAATATTCAAATTTCTCTGTCAACTATCTTTAAATACGCAATCTAATGCTCGTGTAGAGAATCGCGGTAGAGGAAACGACAAAATCTTACATCGCATTAACCCCAACGAGCGTTTGTTTTCGATTCTTCCTCACAGTTCAGCCATTGCCATCCGTTTAATTTGATATTCCAAATCGTAGTCGTTCCCTCGCGATAATAACGGAAGAAAATAAAGGAACGAGGGGGAGAACGGAAGGTGTAAGCGTGACTGGTGCGTTCTAGAGCAGCTTTAATCGCGTTTCGCGGTCCGCAGGTGCATCGTTTCGCGAAGGTAAGCGCGAGCGCGAAAGATGAGAGAAAAATACGTGCGTGCGTCTCGGGCGAGCGTGGATCGCGGAGAGAAAAAGAAAAAAGGAAACTGTATAAGAAACGCTTCCGGATGCGGACACTCTAATCTCGATCAATTCTCGCGGCTAGATAACGAACGTAAGAGCTCTGACGTTCGTGTGCACGCTGAGAAGCCGATTCGAGAGATTGCTATGGAAATCCTGGCTTCTTTCGCTGCCAGTGTGATTCAGCTGACGGGACGAATTGAGTTACTGAAAGAGGAATAAGGTTTTCCTTTTAGGGAAGGAGGAAGGAGGGTAGAGAAATTAGAATTAATTTTCTTCGTTAAAATTTCTTGCAGTGAGATGAGATTGTAGTTTGAGGTGGTGAAGTGTAATTAAAATAACAAATTGGCGACGTTCTAGATTAAGGGATTGGAAACGTTGAATAAAAATTTTTCTAGAGCAGCGAGACGAAAATCTCGTCGAGTACACCAGTGTTTCCCAATCTAGAAGTGTGACCTACAACAGAGAGGAGCCTAGAAGCTTATCAACTGAGTATATTTACCTTCCATCGTCTCAAGTATACCACTCACTTGGCTTAACAAGTCCCTGCGTTTAAATTTGCATTCAAGAAAAAGCGTTCATGGTCGTCGAGATTTAAAAGAGGTTTAAATCTCCTCGCTCCTGTTGCATCGAATGTTAATTAACGAGAGTGTATATCGACGCTGCTCTCCGTCGCTTCGGAAGAAATTGAGAATATAGAAAGTAACCGAGGGAGAAGAATCGACGCACTGTTGCGGCTGGGAACTATAGTCGGGCTGTGAAGCAGAGGTAGGAAACTTGTCTTTTGTCAGCAGCATTTCGAGTTCAATGTTCTCGAATACCATCATCGCGCGGTATAGGTTTCGGTTCATAATTCATGCTATACCTCGGCTCGTGGAACACCATTATTATTGTTATTTTCATTGGATACACTCTAAACAACACTTACGCATTAATAATCGTAGTCTTCTATTATTACATGATAAACCTAAATCGATTATATAATCGCTATAGTTAATTATAATTTGCTCTAATCTAGCAGGCAAACTAGAAATTACTACCTGCAAGGGAAGTCATTTACGAGTTAATCAAATAATTAAGCACTCGAAGGGAAGGCTTGATTTCGTCAACTGTTCAAGTTGAACTACTATTATAATTTTTTGCTTTAAATACTTTCACAGTAATGGGAGATTCCTAACCAAATTTTGAAGGAAATCGGAACGATTCATTCGAGCTGATATCGAAAGATTTCCACGCGACATCGGTACCACGCGCTGGATATCTTCCGGCGCGAACGTTATGCTTCTCGTTTATCAACTGCCTTTTGTGATACGCGATCTGCTATATTCGCAACGGTGTCATCGAAGCGAGTTGTCGTCGCTATAATACGAGAACGCTTCTGAGAAAACGGATGCGGCGCTAATATTTCTCAGCCACGTGTAACACGCAACGCGATCGCTCGAAAAATCGTCGACTCGACGACATTGTTTCCAGATCCACGACAGAGACGTTTCCAGTTCGAAAAGACTACCGGTACAATCAATCCTGACGCTTCGTTCATCGTAAAGTCAGTAAAGTGAATTAAACTACACTTCCGTCGATTTTTATAATTATTTTCAACGGATGCAAACTTTGTTGACTCATACATATCTTCTACTATTACACGATAAATCTAAATCGATTATGTAACGTTATAAAAATTAGCGAACCGAAGTTCAATTTACTTTATGAATTTACATGCGTTCATTTCGAGGAATAAAAAGAAAGATCAACGTTCGAAGCCAACGCCAGCCGTACGTGGACTCCGTTTCCGATCGCCGTAAAGGAAACGCGTCTCTTGTATTCATTAACGTTTCGAGAAGACTCCGTTGGGCCCGCTGATGAGTTTTTAGGATGTGCGCAAACTCGATGAATAATTCACAAGCGTGACCAGCGCAGGTGAAGAGGTCAGCAATCAAGGGTCATTCGCGCGCATAATGCGACCGTTTATACATTCGATCTCGAAACAGTATCAACCGAATACATACGATGCATTTTAGTTCCAACGGTTCTAATCGACTGTATATATAAGAAAAAAAGCCTTTTCTCTACAATTATACCTCGCAGCTCCAAAAGTTTAACCAAATCACAGTCTCTGAAAAGCAATCGCGATCCGTCGATTCCTCTAGAGTCTAGACGATCTGCTTGCAACAACCGCGAGTACCGGCAATTTCTGCTGGACAGTTTCGTGGGTGAAATTAAAACGTGAAAGCGGCTCGTCCTTTTTGTTTTTATCAAAGTCGGTGCTCCGTCCGCGCGGCAGGTCGGTAAATTACGTCGAAAGCTGCAGGTAAAAGAGTACACACCGCGAACAGATGCTAACACGCGGCTCGGTTTACGTACGGGTTATCGAACGTACATATTTATGAGAGCAACCTGTGCCATCACTTTCGTCGATATTTCACGGACGCTTCCCGAACATTTCACGAAACGCGAACCGCGGCTATTGAAAAGGTTATTTCGCGTAACATCGCGCATTAACTAATTTATGGGTGGCGAGAGGGGCAATTACTCGAATGTCGTTCGTTATCGTTTGACGTTTATTGCGAGTTGGTCGACTGCTTTTCGAGAAAAGGCGCGGGACGAGAGGGAAATCGTGAGTCGATGGTGTGTGTATGGTGCGGCAGGTTGAGGGGACAATGTGACGTGAAGTGGAGATGAAAGATGTTTTATCGTATAACTTCCCATTTTTATATACTTTTCCTACCGATTTAGAGGCAAAAGCCCTCTTATGCCGTGAAAAATTGGAGGCATGGCGTGGAGACACGATGTGGCGTGAACCCGAGGTGGAAGAAGATTTATTAGGACAGTGGATATCAAGTAGAAATACTCTGGAGTGATTAGGAAAATTTAATTTGCGTCCTTCCTTTTCTATAAATTCTCTTTCCTACTGATTTAGAAGCTCAAATCCTTTAAGGCGTCAAATATCGAGGACCTGGTGTAAGGAAGCTCAATGTAGCATGAATTAAAAATAGGAGCTTTATTAGAATAACAGGTACGAGCACTTTGGAGTGATTTAGAAAATTTAATTTGTGTTCTTTTAAATTTTATATACGTATCAATATCTGTAATGTGAGGTATGGATAAAGTAGGTTGCTGTGGTAAATGAAAAGGTTGACTCGAATTAATTATGATCCGAATAATTTGGTTGAAAGTGTGCGTGCAAAATAATGACATTGAGGTGGAGACGTGTACTTACATGACACGAAGACATGAAGATAATAAATTGCGAAGCGGTGAGTATGTTGTATAATTAGCAAGAATGTACAGCGAGAATTGCGATTACTGGTGTTAGAAACAGCCCTCGAGGGATTAGAAAAAGGGCTTGGACAGCTTGAGGCGTCGAGAGAATGTAACTCCACGCGACAACGAATACATTTTAAAAAATCCTTTTTTAATTCGGTGTTTCTATAACTCACTAGCTTAGAAATGGCCTGCTCGAGCACCTTAGAAGCTACATAACAAACTTCAGCAACATCACTTATCTACGAGACTGAACTGTCGTTAAACCAAATCGATTAGAACAGAAACCTCCGATAAGCAATACAGAGAGCTCTAATTGTTGAATCGTGTCGCGTGTCTGTCCAAAGAATCACAAGTTGTAGCTATTATCTATCGAGGCAGATAATCCGAACAATTAAGGAACCCGAGTCTTAAAAACTGAATATCGAAGTTGCGCGTGGAAAATAGAAATATTCGATACACAAAATTATTCAACTTGCCACGCAATACCTTGCCTCGTAAAAGATGATGGAACGCGTGCTCCTAAGACACTGTCCTTCATTTCCATTATTCTATCAATAAAAAATGTTATTCATTATTTATATTTACCTACGCATACTAACTCTAAGATTCCAACAAGTAGCGTACTAAAGTCAGTGCAACCTTCAATTCAACAACGAAAATTATTAGTTAACGTCAGTTAACTAACGTTTGAATAATACCTAGTATCTACTATGTCTTCTAAAATCTCTCATTTCTACTTTTTCTTACAACTATCTATCCATACAACCTTCTAAGTTCGAAGAGCCAATCAGCAATAGTCAACCCACACCTTCGAGCAAATTTTCAAGAAAACCAGATGGGATGTCCGAGTCCCAAGGACCCAGATCCATCCAGAAATCGCGGTACCGCGGATCTAGCTGGGACCTAGAGGATTTTCGCGAGGCACGTCGAGGAACGCGCGATTCGCAGATGCGTTTCTCGTCCAGATGTATCCACGTCCGTCGAGATACGCGCGCATTACCCGCACACACGTGCGCCACGGTGTGTAGGTCCACCTGAGCGAGCACGGAGGAGAAGGTGTCTCACATGGGTGCCTCTGTTCCCTGCAACACGAGTCCCACAGATGGGGGAGACATCCGGGCAGCTGACGTTCAAATGAAACTGACTGACTGACTTCGGCTTAACCGACTCCACATCCTCCTTCGATTAAGGAGAACTACGTCCGGAGAAGTTGGAGAACGGAGGATGGGGACTTTATATATTCCATCAAATTGTTTTCCCTGCCTCTAGAACCCGCCCCCTCTGGCCCCCTCGTCACGGCGTACCCGCTCCTTTGTCTCACCCTCTATCGTCCTCGACCCGAAGAAACGATCGAAGAGAGTTTAAAATTAGCGAAGGGAAGAACCAAGAGATAATTCCCGAAGAGCTACCGCTTAAACGTGGAATCAAGCACGAATTCACATGCATATTTATTCACCGGAGTCCTTCCGATAGGGAGGAAAAGATCTCGATGATTCTTGGAAGATCGCCGGCGGATCGGTAGATGGAATCTCTCCTTTTCGGGAACCGTGCCCGTACGAGGATGGAGCGGAATTTAAACGTGTCAGGGCGTGAGAAGCGCGTAGAAAGTGAATCGTGAGAAGTAAGCGTGACGAGTCGTGGAAATACTACTAGGCTCTCTGTTATTTTCGTCTGGAACAAATGGAGCGATGCCATCTGTATAGGCAATTTTGCGTTTGGGACGATCCGTCTGGAGGGGATCTAAAATAAAGGTCGTGCTGCGATTTTATCTGTGAGATGATCGTTCGGGGAGGAAAGTACTTTGTGTCTTCCTACAAAAGTTGAAATATTTCTCTCGAGTGGAGATTGACTAATGCGAAATTAAACATGTTACTCGACCAAGTCCTCTTCAGGGAAACTTGTAAATTGTTGTAAAGCCTGATGTGATATTACCTTCGAAATGATCTTCCCATGAAAAATACAATGTTCTACGTTTGGTAAAGATTTCTGGGAAAGTTTGGGAAACTTCTAAATTGTTGTAAAGTAACAGGGTAATTTTAATTTCCGTGCTTCCTTTTCGTTCAAAAATTATTCCTCTCCCCTCGAGTGGATCCCATCCTTGTATCACCTTGATCGCTCGAAGAGAATTCCTCGGGTCCAAGGGGATCGTCTTTGATCCCAGGAGGTATCGAGTTTTCGCGCATAGCTTCCACGAAATCGAGGAGGAATTTAAATGTGCCAGAATCACGGAGACCGAGGATGATTTATCAAGGAAGGTTTCCATCGATCTCTCGCAGCCGAGACTGTCAAAATGTGCTGGTATCAGCACGGCCTCGATAAGATTGCGTGATATACGCAGAGGCATGCAAACTTGCCACGCAATACCTCGCCTCGTACTAATTCAATCGACGAATCGTAAAAGATGATGGAAAGCGTGCTCCTAAGACGCTGTCCTCCATTTCCTATTATTCTATCAATAACAAAGGTTACTTATTATTCGTATTTGCCTATCTATACTAAATCTAAGATCCTAACAGGTGGGATACTAAAATAAGCGTAGCCTTCAAGATAAACTCGACAATCTTCTAAATTTCAGCACAACTCTCTCGAGTCTCTAATCTCCGAAAGAAGATCTTCGTTATTTCCCATTTACTCAAACAGCCCAATTCAAAGATCTCAACAAGTAACGCAACAAACGAAGGGATTCGTATATCGTCTCCCGCTCTCGAAGTTAAACAAACGATACAGACTTCAATTTAAGGCCCGACAACAACAAGATCCCGAACCTCCAAAAAAATCCCCGCTAAAAACTCAGATTTCTTTCAAAAATTTTGGATCGAAACAACCGGACCACTCCCCCCCCTAATATCGGTCCCATGGTCGACTAGTCGTAGTCATCGAGCGTTTGGTCGATACCGTTCGGTAGAATCGAAATTTCGGTTAATCGTGGCGGTGGTAGCGTGGCGGTTGCACGGCCTGGAGAGGCACGCATGCACGCACGCACGCACGCACGGTGGTACGGGCGAGGGGACAGACCGACAGAGATAAAGAGCACTTCCGGAGGTGCACGGGGAGACCAAGGTCCGCGTATCTGTTGCTGCTGGCAAGGAGAGGCAAGAGAACCCGCGGGAGAGTCACACCTGAGTGCCCACGCTTCCTCTTATCCGTTCCCTCCCCTTCTCTCCCTTGTTCTCCAGTTGTCTCTCCCTGGCTCTCCCTTCTCCGTTCCTCGCGTTGTCGCTTTATCGAAGCCCTCCTCGGGCCCTCTTCGTCGTTTCATGGGCTGCTCCCCGTCGCTGGGGTACCACTATCTCTCTTTTTTTTTCTCTCTTTTTTTTTTTAACTCTCCTTCCTCCTGCGCTCGGTCTCCCCTTGTTCGCGCAAATGCCGCGCTCTATCTCGTTCTACTCGGCTCGGTATCCTGGCGCGCGTTGCGTACCTGGTACGTTGAAATTGGTCACCGTGAACGCGGGATCAGCTGAGAAACCGAGGGAATTTGGTTTTCGTGGCGAGGGAGGGGCACGCGTCTGCGCAGATGCTCGAAAACGGTTTGATATCGGCACCGACGAACAGACTGGGAGTTGCTAGCGAATTTTCGCGTGCTCGGCAGTTGATGCGTGCCGAACAGTTTCGGTGTTTGCAGGAAGCACGCGCAGATGGAGTCTCGTTTCTCGATGATGCCGAAGGACCTAGGAAACGACGGAAACTTGGTATCTTGGTCGGAGACATTTGCTTGGGGCACTCCACAAGGGTTTTCGTCTTGGTTCTGTACTGGATATTCGATTGTTCGTGTCCTTTTGTAAGCATATATCCTTGGGTACGGATCGTAAGTTTCTCTCTCGCAGATTTATATCAGCATAACCATCTTGTAGTGCACTATGTCGATCGATTGACACGTATATTTCATCGCGAAGAATTCCAGTCATTTTTCTCAGCTGTATCAAGCCTGAGAAGAATATATCCAACTTCAAGAAGTCCTTCGTCTCATTGTTGTGGAACCATTGAAATCTCTACCACCTTGTATTTAACATATTTTCGATGCTTCTCACGGTTAGGAAAACAGTGAAAATCAGAGTTCTTGTAAACGACGAAACTTGTACATTCATCTCGCTGAATAATTTTGGCAATTTCGAATCGAACATCGAGAAGGGGACCTCGAAGACCTGCATTGTATTTTGAAGAAAAGAAAGTGGCGCATTGCTGACATGTAGTGGACACAATGTGTGCACCACCTGCGACATACACCGGCCTCTAACTGTTCTCTCTCTCTCTCTCTCTCTCTCGCGAGCCATCTTGAAAAATCATCCATTTTTTCATCAATCACGATTAAATTTTCAACGATGCTAATAACGATTAAATTTGTTCCGTGAAATTCCGAATAAATATGTCTAAATCTCGCAGAGAAATATTCTCGCGACGTCTCTCCAATGTTCCTAGAGAGAATTTGTGAATTCGAGTTCCTAATCTGCGAGCAATCGAGACATCGTTAGCTTTTCGAGGGATCCCTTCGAGATGCGCCGCGCGTCGCAGTCTCGACAAGGAAACCGGCACAAAGGAGACACGAAACTCGGTGAAATTCGCGTTACGTATCACATAGCGATGAATCGAACGCGTCTTCGAAAGGTAACGACTGGGCGTGCAGGTGTACGATGCAACGAGAATGATCGACTATTACTCGATTAGACGCATTTCACGCATTTATTTACACGCAAGACTACCCGGCGGCGCACGTAAGCTCGAACCGTGGATTTTCTCGGATTTCGTAACCCAGCTCTCTCGTTTAATTGCTTAAAATCGAGGAAACGTCGAGGTACACTTTAAAATAGGCGAGTTCCAGTGCAACCGGATAACCGAGCTGAATCTTCTAAACGATTTCTCCAGAATACCAAATACCTTCACTGTCGTTAATGATCTCTAGTAATTTACGCAAGTATGTGACAAAGAGCGTAGACAAATCAAAGTTGAATGCGATTTGTTTGCGTTGGTCTGAAGACGAGAAAATGCAAACGCAAAGCCGATGAAACGAAAGAATCACGGAGATGGGACAGCCCAGGGAATGGTCGGGATGGGGCTTAATCGGATGAAGAGATCGACAAACTGGACGTCCTCTTCAGCTTTAGAAGCTTCGACTTGTGCGGCACAAAAACGTGCAGTATGTGGGAACTAAATTCGTTACTTTATTCCACGTTCACTGCTGGAAACTATGTTTCTCGATATAAACAATAAATGGACAAACTGCACTGGAGGAGAAGTATGGCGAACGAATCACTCGTGAATATTAAAAAATGGCGAATAGGTAATGGCGTGGTTTCAGAGACGTCAAATTTGAGATGTAAAGTCTCATTCCAAGTGAATAACTAAAGAGTTTAGAAACCTATTCGTGAGCTAATGCTACGTTAAGACTCGAATATAAGACTTGAGAGGGCTCGATAATTCGATAAATTAAAAATAAACAAGATCTGTCGCCGCTGTGGTCGTCTCTGGAGAGCAAAGGGGTAACACCTCGAGCGTTTCCAAGGCCGAAGCGACCTGAGCAGTGGAACAAATGGCCAGGAAGGACGAAATAATCGCGGGAAGCAGGGCTCTTTCGAGAAGGTTTTTTTTTCCCCCCGTTGGAGGAGGAGAGCAGGGGCGAAAGACAACGGGGGTAGACGGAGAAGAGAGAAGAGATGCCGGAGAAGCAATGCTAATTCCTAGCTTGGAGTTGGGAGACTCCGAGAGGTTTCCCACCTTCTACGGTTTCCCTCTTCTAGACAGCACGACGGCCACTCGTCCGTCATCCACTGGGGATGATAATCATTTCGTTTGCGATACCTCGTCCGGTCAATTGACGAACGTCAGTCCTTTTCTGTCGACTACGCCGCGACCAGCAGCGGTCGCGTCGATTCATAAACGATCGATAATAATCGACGAGGGCCGCGCGATGCAAGGTGACTCGTCCGATCGAACGCGACCATCAAGAGGAATTCCAACGATTCGATGCTGGAAGATTTGTCAGCGATTATTTCTTTCGATAATCCGATTCGTTTTCGAGAATACTGTGAGTCAGGAAATGATTGCCACACGTTGGCAGTGAACGAAAAGAAACTGATAATGAAAAAAAAAAACGAAACGATTCTGTGGGATATTTAGGTCGTAAAACGATCGACGTTAGAGAAAGTTAACAATAAGACTGCGGATGTTTATGCATTTTTGGCGAATGAACGTGTGGGAATTGTTTTAGGATTTCTATCGATTCGAAAATATATAAAATACATGTTACACTGTTTTGATGACGAGACATGCTTTTTTTTAAATCTCAATTCTTTATACAGATCTGTACAAATTTGAATCCAATACAATTTTTCGAGTCGTATGCACGAATTGAAAACGATAATTTTTAATTATTAAACCCTGGATACTTTTCAATTGTTACAGTCCACTTTTTCTGTAGATGGCGTTTTATTGAATCTCGCGCAAATTGTTGATAACGCGAGTACCGCGAACTCGAACGCGTTATCTGTCTTGTAACGTTAGGACGTAATATCAAACGAAATCGATGACAAGATAATGAACGCAGACAATATGACGTTCGGTGGTGAATATAAATCGTCTCTGATTATGAGTCAGAATGTCGCGTGCATGCGGCTTTGTTCATAACACTTCTCGAAATATTGAACAACCTGGAAGATTTGTTGAAACATCGCGACATCTGTTGGGAAACGAGCAAAACGATGAAAAACTTGACTGATAAATATGTTACCTATAACGTTTCTCGACTTTTAAGCGAGGTACGACGAGAAAGAAGTTAATCGATGCCGGTGGTATCATTAATAAACGTGTAACGACAATAATAATCGAAAATATATAATATAAATATAAGTATGTACTTATATTACAGTCAGTCCCATAAGTATTTGTACCCTCCGTGAAGAATATTTTTTTTTTTAAATCGTACGACTCAATTAACTTCGAAACGCATCACGAGTTTCTGAATGTATGAATTCGTTATTCGCGTGAATATCGCCCAAACTTCACAAACAGATTCATTCGTTACGAAATCGAGATACGCTCCGTTACTGTCGATGCGATTCGTAATTTCCTCCGTGCCTATTTCTGGATTGGAAATATATAATTTTATATAGTCTGATTAACGTCGCATTATTGAGAACTTACGTACTACCATCTCGGCTCGTTCTCCGGATAACACAGCGGTTCTCCATTCTCACGAATTGCTACAATTTGTCACGAGTTCTCTTATCTACGGAACGAAGAAAACATTCGGCCCAAATATTCCATTTGAAAACAATGCGAATTATCAGCGAAGTCGCTATCCTACGAAATTTAATTTCCGAAGGCTTGGAACGCTCATATTTCGATCCACGTCATTTCCGTGGTTCTTGCTCGACGAGGATCCGATTCCATCGATGGCGAACGGAATAGCGCTGGCAACAGAATCGCTAGAAAGTCGAAATTCCTCGTCGCGACGGTCGAGAACCTCTATCTGTTGTTCAGCAGTTGTCATTTCGCGGCTAGTAGTCGCGAGTTACGACGGCAATACGGGAAATGCTACACTCATCCACCCTGGCCAGGCAGAACGACCCGTTACATCGTGTGCTCTTACTGCTATTCTCTCTTCTGCGTCAATGGTCAATCGTGGAAAAAGAAAATCCAGCCCGTACGGCAGTAATTTTTATGAATTAACCGACAACTAATAGCGTGCATCCGCTGCCAATGCAGTGGACGATAAACAGCATCTTCGGCTTGATTTCTCTTTCCAGAAATCTCTTTGAAGCTATTACTGTAATTAGTACTCGAAAAGGCTTCTACTGACAAATGAAAAAAAAAATCCTCTCTTACAACGATCTCGAAGCACGCTATTAAAATTCTACTTTCTCGTTTGTTTTACGTCTAAATTACGTTTCTTAACGATCCTCCCACAACTATCACTCCCATTTACAACTTCCAACAGCACGTGCGATACGCCTGAAGAGATTAACGCGTCGAAGCAATTCCGATCGACCTGATCAATCACTCCTAATACTCGCTGAAAACGAAGACCACTCCAGATAGAGGATGGCCGACTCGAGAACGTAGACTCAACAACAATACAGCGTTTTCGCAACTTTTCGAGCGCGTTCAAGTGCCCCAGGGGCTTCGTTATCGTCGACTTTAAAAACTCCGCGTTATCTTAATGCGCACGCCACGCGGGTAGATACGTATTCGTTTCGTGAGATCTGCCCGACGGTTTAGAGGTTCGCGTTGAGGCACGTGATGACCGGAAGTTGTCGATACCGTAACGTTCGGGTACCAGCCAACCGGAAGTATGTTCCACGTGTATCGTGTGCTACAGAGAGGCCCCCACGTGGAGGTGGGGGTCAGAGGAGACTCGTCTGCACGGTGACTTTCTTAACGAAACAACTCAATAAATCGATCACGTAAAAGAAACGTATGCGCAATGTTTTTTTCGCATATGCGCGACGAGTTATTAAAGGACCAGCAGCTCGGCGACGATTAATTTTCACGAAGTACAAGCCTACTTTGCAACCATAGCCCCTCGAGGGGACGTGACTGACACGAAGCGCGCGGTTTCGCCATCTTCGAGGAAGAAACTGATTAGCAGGGTGAACCGAGGGTGAACAGGGTGAGGTAGAGGTGCGAATGAATCGAGGAAGCTGAAACTAACGGAAGATGTAGGGGTAGATATTTTTGTAACCATGAATCGATCTCCTCGGGGTGGAAAAGACAAGCGAAGACATTCTGTTCTACAATTTTGAATTACTTTTATTTCAAGGCATTGCGTATGTTTTTGAAACGATTTCAGTCGCAAGCTATCGACACGTTGGTCTCGGGACGAGAAGAAGATATCGATTCGATTAGAAATTGGGTTCCCAAGGTCAGGATGATCGCGACCCGATCTCCGTTTCCCAATGAGAAAGCCCAATAAAGAGCCCGGCGCGGCGATCACGATCTCACCGCATCTAAAATCACCCGGCGGTCCTCGTGATTGTATTAATTCACTTGACAGAATACAGAATACGGGACGCAAAGTGTATACAGATGCGGGAGCGACCGTGTGGATGTGGATGTATTGTCTTCTCGGCTCCTTTCTCGCATTAGCATAAGAATTCAGCGTGTACCTGACGCGCGTATCAATGGTCGTCCCGGTGAATCAAGACTTAAATCTTGCACCATGATCACCACCGACAGTCGAATGTTGAAATATCGTCATCAACGATTGAAACCTGGGACACGTTGACCCGCGAGAGAGCGGGAAGAACAGCCAGCGCCTGGACGAGCGTTTCAGAGAAGAGGAACCCTGTCGCAACGCCATAGAAAACGACCACGACCTCGACAGGGATTCCCCAGACTAGATAAAGGTAAAGAAAATCCACCACAGAGTCGACATCTTCCAGTATCTTCAAATCACCTCTTTTCCGTTCGATAAATTAATCTATCCATGCTTGTATCATATGTATTTGTTTATTTATTATCGAAACCTCTTGTACGCTTATAATGAATCAGAGAGTGCCCTGACAGTTTCTGAAGAGAGCTACCGGGAAGTCTACCTTCCAACCCTCGAAAGCTTCAACTATTCTCGTCACCCTAATGAAAAAAAAATTGTTTTGCTATCCCAGGTAGGTCTGTGACACTTCGGAAGGGTCATTCCGCGTATTAGGTTACCTTATGAATAACAATCGAATCTTTCGTCCGTCGGAGCGTCCGCGCACAGTTATGAAGATAAATTCGCTCCGAAGACGCAGCGACCGAACCAAGACGTTCATCATCCTAACGGGAATCACGTAGGATCACGATAAATTAAAACAGCGAGCGGAATACTTCCAGACGAGGATCAACAAATTTCTCTGCTCGCGGATCTTTACATCTCAGCTTTCGAACCGAGGCGCGGACTATCGACGGATAGTATTAACAAGAGTGAATTTCACAAGTCTTATAAAGATATCTAAGCTACGATCAATTATCGATGTCAACCGAGACTTTCATGCCCTTCGAGCAAGATACTCGTTTAGAGCATTCGAGGATGAACAATGTATATAAAAACCGAAGTCGCATAATCGACTAAATACGCGGAAAGGCCGCAGGTGCTTCATCTTGCGGTTCCCTCGTTCTATCTTCCGAATCGATTTCGCGCCCCCACGGCCTCGCGCCTCTCCCAATATGTTCGCCACCTCTTCCTCGGGAAGTCGTGCAAGTGCAGGGGACGAAAGGCTCGAGAGAGGCTCCCCGCCGACGAGGAAGATTAAAAACGCGCGTGTCCAAGGCTGGACGGATGCGCGACGCGGTCCCAACTGGAAAGGATCGCCATCCAGTGGCTCCAGTCCCGAGAACAGAAATTGTTACGTGCCCGCTCGCGCCCGTCGTGATTCGAATGCTCATGCGTATCGACCGCGGTCATCCGGAGAGAATAGGAGACGAGAGGAGAGACACCGGGAGAGTAACCCGATGGCGTGGTCTCAGCCACAGCTTTCTTCGACAAGGCTTCGCGGTACTTAGGTATAAATTGTTTTCGATGGACTGGAGATGCTTTCGTATTATTTATAATATCGAAGAACATTTTAGCTACCTCGATACTCGAGATGAAGAGACTAATTAGCGACACGATGTGGTAAGAGGAATGTTTTAGGGAAGCTGAGAACCTGATGCATCATGGATCAGAGACGAATTTGCATTAAATGTAGCGATCCCTAAACCCGAGGAGTCCATCTAGTTTTATGTAGAAGGCTGATCGTCCGATCCTAAACTAAGTTTTCTAACGAAGAAGGGCTTTGATATTCAAGATAGAGAGACTAATTAACGCCACGATATGGTGAAAGGCTTTAGCAAAGCTGAGAACCTGATGCATCATGGATTAGAAACGAATTTGTCATGAAAGTAGCCATCCCTAAACCTGAGGATCCTAAGCCAAGTGTTCTAACGAAGATTCTCCGTCGAAGAAGGACAGAACTTGAAATCCATGTGAAAAGAGAGCAGACGCATGTCAAAGGCAATTGTCCAGTCCACGCGGAAGCGGAGCCGCCTGCTCGCGAGCATCTATCCCTCGCTCGCCTCTCACTCGCAGAACACGTACACCTCGTGTCCCCGTACACGTTCCTCAGGCTGGCTCTCTTGTGCGTCGGTATTTTGGTACCGGTGTGTCTATGTGCCAGTTACTCCGCTCTTGGCTCGCGGCTGTGCAACCATCCAAATTATCGAGCCAGGGCGGAGGAGACGCACCGATGCTTTCGCGACGCACATTCCAATCGTCCTCGCGGTTCGATGCGATTTCCAGGTGAAAAGCTTCGTCTTGGCGGTTCTGTGGGAGGACTGATTCGATGGTTCCTTACGTGGTTTGAATAGAGGATGTTCTGGACGCAACGATAACACGATGGACCTTCTCGGACCTGTGAAATTGAAGAGTAGCAACTAGTTTTCGTGTGTTTTACAAGGCATTTGAGTTCTTCCTTAAAATGTCGTTGTGTAACAGAAGAGCTTCTCCTATTTTTAGACTGCTGAGCCTAGTTGAGTCTTCTTTTAACCTTCTAATAATTAGTTCTTTGGAACAGCGATGCTGCTCGTAGAGATGGTTTCTTCTATTGAGTTTCGTGATCGAAGGACTAGCCTGATGTTTTTTTACGTGTCTCGAATCGAAGATATCCTAACCAATCTGATGACACGATTAACTGACCCAAACGTAGCGAGCCTTCATTTCTGACGCTTCCGAGACGGTGACCTATAAACCCGAAGAATGACAATCGCTCTCCGAGTAATCAATTTCAGCCATGGTGTGTTTTGTGACAGGAATCTCGTTTCGTACTTATTGTTAGATACCGAGGCAAAGACGTCGCCTCTTTCAGGCATTCCATGATCCACTGTACTTCAAAGAAGTAGCAGTCGAGAACCGACATCGTCCAACCAGTAACGTCTCGTTGATATTTCGGTTGGTTCGATGTGGATGGCCAAACAGGGATATTGATCAAAGGATGGAATCCTTCTATAGGGTTTGATGAACGAAGGTCACGTTCGATGTTTCTTTACGTGTTCTGAATCCAGGATGCCTTATCCTAAGTTCAGCTAGAATGATGACACAACGAGTTGACCCAAATGCGGTGATCCTACTTTCTTGACGCTTCCATAACGCTGATCGACGAACCTGGAGGATGGCCAGTTCTCTAGATAAAGTGGGAGAATTTTTAGCTTATTTCTTCTTTCTTCGTTCTTCCGCTTTCAAAAATTGCCGCGCCACACTTAAACACAAAACGTATCGAAGACTACGTCTTCTAACGTAAGAGTCAGAGAAATCGATCCCCCGCTAAAGTTTAATGATCGATGACACTATTCAGTGTTTCCCTACGTGCATTGAATCAAGGATGCCGTAGCAATGACTTAAAGCATTCAGCCTATTTCCTGACGCTTCTTATACCATGACTCACGAATCTGAAGAACGTATATGATCGATATACGTCGCGGAAGCTCGTCGAATTTGAGAGCTGTCGATTAAGCTCATCCCGAAACAGCGTTACGTAAGTCGCCATTCCTAGGATAACGTTCCTATACGTGTCTCGAATCGATGAATTTTTAGCCAACCTGGTGGCACTAGTTACCAGTCCGAAGTGTGGTAGCTATTTTTGGAGAATTTTTACTTTTCTTTTCCTCGTAGGTTACCGAAGCGAACACGTAAATACTTTCTTCAATGATTTCTTGAGTCACTACTCTCTGGAGAATGTATGTCGCTCGGAAGATGTCATCCAGCTACCATAAAATAATTACAGTTAATCTAATTCCCGCTGTTCAAGAAAGTCGAGTCTCGAACATTTGTGGAAAATTCAACATTAGACTCGATCTCTTTTCGACGATCGACAACCTCTCTCAATCGCCACGTATCGGAGCAAGGTCGATCGAGGAAAAAAACACCTTCCATTGCTTGGAAGCGAGTTCACGCTTGCTAATTACGTTTACAGCGAGTATCGCTCGAGATCTATTTTAAGCGAGCGTATCTCGGGTAACGTTACAGCCGGATAAGAGCGTTGAATACCGACGAGAGGATTCCGATTCTCGAGTACTAGTCTCCTGTTGGAGTTTGACGCAACACCAACAGAATTTTACTTTGGAAAGCGTAGATACATTTAGCGAAGAGGTCTGAGGCCTCGAAACCTACAATCTGTTAGATCCTAAGACAACTAAACAGAATCGAGTAACTATTCCCATCTTCCTAGCTCCCTCTAATCTTCTCCAGTGTGAAGGGCGTCTTCTCCCGCGCTATTGCTTCCTACAATTTTAATACGACACCGTCGGATGGCTAATCCATCGACGTTTCGTTTTGATTGATCCCCAAACAGGTAAGGCACCTCTGCGAACGCGACCAGCATTGCGCGTGGGTAGGTCCGCCGAATATGGACGCGGCTCGAAGATGAACGTAGCCGATGGGACTGCTTAGCGAATAAGGACGTGACGTACTTATATCCCTGCGTATAAGGAAAACGGATTTGCTGTTAATAGTCAATATGCATTAGAGAAACAATGAGCGGATCTTGATGCCGCACACGATGACCGCAGAGGATGTTGGTCGCGATCAGCGTTCGCGCGGACGCCTTCTCGAAACTTTTAACGACCCGAACGTTCGCCAGGACGACTCATCGTGTCTTCTTGGTAAAATTATCTTTGGGGGATTTCCTTGTAAACAACGGGAAACTTGGACGGAATTTAGATTTAACGATCAGAGTTCTCGAAAAATGGTTAATGCTCGGTTCTTCGGCACCGGTATGAATTTTGTATGGCGTAGGATGGTTAATAAATGGGCTAACACTGACAAAAATTGTTTTGCTATCCTAGAAAGGACGGGTTTTGCACCGCGTATTTTTATGTGCAGCTCCTCGCGGCTGTTCGAGTGATAAAACCTGAGCTGACTGACTGACAACACCTCGAACGCATCCAGCGAAGAGACGAAAACCGATTCGGTGTTGCAAGTCGCACCCGTTTCGCGTAAAATCACCGGTGAAATCTCACGCGACTCGTTTACCAATTGGAAGATCTGCCAAGCAGGGCGAGTCGAACGAATTCGATTCGACCTTATCGCCATGCGTTCCGCCTTAGTAGCGCGCACACGCGCGACCGTATCAGCTTGAAGATATGGGTTGGGCTTTGCATACGTGTACGAACACGATTACGATACCTTCGAGGAGCCAAAAGAAAAATGAAGAGAACGACAGCCCGAAGCACAGGAAGAGAACTTCGAGGAATAAGAGATGTGCCAGAAGTAGACGGAGGAAGACTTCAAAGTAGAAGGAGGTGAGAAGTAAGACGATTGGATTGACATTTCAGCCAGTAGATGGCGAATCTTTCTGATAGATCCCTATGGGATCATAAGAAAAGGTGGAGATGTATGCGAGAGATCTAAACATCCACGAATCGTAAACCAATGACAATAAATCAATCGATCGATCACTCCTGTGGGAGGCAGCATCCGAGAAAGAGTTGGTAATACAGAACAGACGGTCGGTAAGTCAGGTCGCTCTGATTAGCTACTGCTGGGATCAGAATCCAAGTTGGTCGCAGCTGTCTAAATTACCAGCCTTGCCGACCAAGCGTTCTACTTTACCGAGTGTTCCCTACAGAGTACTCTATATTATGTAACATCTAATTCTCCCTTCAAGGGAGTAATTCTACGAGTCCCAAAATTACAATACAGTCTGGAAAACAAAAAGACGTGAGACACGACAGGGAACAGAGAATCCAAGGGTTCTATTCCTAGCCAGAGAGAAAATAACGCGAAAAGGGTCAGTTCTAGTAGTGGGGAGACGTGAAAGAGGGAACGAAGGAAGACGACAAGGTGGAAGAGCGGAGAAAGGAGAGAATGGTGACGAGATGTATTCGAATGCTTCGCACGATTCGCTACGAAATCTCGGATTCTATTAACGGAGAAATTATAACGGATTGACGGACGCAGGAATGGATGCACGGACTGATGGACGTAGCCGCCTCCTGTCCCGAGAAAAGATTTCTCTTGAATCGTAAATACCGATCGGACGCCGACGCGATATCCACCGCCTCTCGTCGCTTTACCGGTCGGGTTCCATGTTGCATGTTAAAGTACTTCCCGGTGCACTCGCAAATTGTACTGCAGACCGATGCCGCGGTTTATGCAACCTGGATAGGGAACACGTCCGTGTGCGACGTCTCGATTTAGAAGAAAGCACCGCCTGTGACGAGTTAAACGATTGAGCGACACCGCCATCGATGCGTGCATCTTCGAGGAAAATTTCCCATAACAATACAAACGGTAGTTCATTCTTTAAGGGTAATACTTCGCAAAAGTATTGCTTATCTCGTTGAGTTATGCTGTGTATACGTTATACTTATCAAACGAAAATGGTAAAATATAAGTTTCATGTATATCTAAACGTGGCATGCACATATTATACTGTTACAGATAAAAATTTTAATTTGAATGTAAATCGATAATTTAAAAGCTGAAAAAACCTTTTGCAAAGAATGAAAAGTAAAAATCGATTATTAAGTATTATGTTTGAACGTCTAAATCGTGCAGTTCAAACTTTTAAAGAAACATATACAGTGAGATTTTGTAATCTTACACGCTTGATTATTGAAAATATTAAAATATTTTATTGCGTTCTTTTTGTGCATAATGTGATTGTTATTTAAAAGTGGAGGACTCGCCGTTCGCTGCGTCCCTCGGGATACCTGCGATCTGCGACTCGTTCCCACCCTCTCCATTCTCCAATGTCCTCCGTTCTGCAATCTCTTCATTCTCCTCTTCCTCATTGCGTTTATTCCCTGTAATAATTCACGATGTATTAAAAATTTACAATGGAATTATTCGAACTTGAGTATCGATTGTTCATCTTTTTCCTCAAGGTAAACCTTATCGATGATTTCAAAGAAAAACCTGAAAAACGCGAGGACTCGACAAACACTTCACGTTGATGTGTCAAACATGAGATAAGCAATTTGGCATGTTAAATTATCGTAAGTCTAAGGGCAGGCTCCCCTTTGTTATAAAATGAGAACTACCTAGGGTACGTAAAAGTTTAAACTCGTGTTTCTAATACTTTCCCCGTTATGTTCGCCTTGAAAACAAATATTTTTCATCTAAAAATTATATAATATTTTCTAAGTAAACTACCTTTTTGCTTCCACCACTTTTGTTAATATTTTAAACATCGTTAAATCACATTTTATTTCTATGCTCTAGGTTTAGAGAATCATGTGCTTTGTTAACCGTGAATCAATTTTGGGAGCAGCTGCTTTCCGTGAAACTACGTAGAAATAATTAAAAAATTAATCTTTCCAAAACGTTTCGGCGTTAAATTAAACAGCATCTAACAAATCCTTACGCAAGATATGATTGTGCAACGTTCGACTATCACAACCCAGTCACAGGAGAATCTTGGCAATAGATTTTGTTACCGCTATTGAAAATTCGCTCGAAAGATGATAAATGTCCAGTTTGCGAAGTAAAAATAAGTATCGCTGCGCGATGTGCGAGACAAAAACTACGAGACTCCTAAGAAGTTGTCGAAATATTTACGATCACAGACTCTGCGATGTAGAAGGTACGAATATAACTCGGCCAATAATTGTACGAATTTGATTCAATTAAATCCGAGTTTATCTGCGTTTTTATTTTCAGCAATTGCTACAGTTTACAAGCATCCAGATGTTACAAAGATTTGCGAATACATTAAAGACAAATTTTACTTCGCCACGTTGGCCAATGACCGAAAAAATCCAAGAAGTAACTCGAGCATTCATTTCTTTACCATCGACGACGAACTGATTTACAACAATTTTTACAGCGACTTTGGCCCTTTGAATATCGCTTGCCTATACAAGTGAGAACTGATCACATGCTCGTTTAAAATAAATAATTTAATGTACTGCTTGATCTTGCACTTTGTGCAAGTAAAGCTTACTTAGGTTCGACGATTTTTAAAAGTAATTTGCCAACAGATACTGTTCCAAGGTAAACAAAAAACTTCAAAGTCCGGCGCACAAGGACAGACAAATTGTGCATTACACTTCGCAACGAGATCACAAAAGAGCCAATTCCGCTTATTTGGTAGCTTCTTATGCCGTCTTGTACCTAAATAAAAGCCCGAGGGAAGCTTACAACGCTCTCTTCATGGGAGGCGACGTACCGATAAAACCGTTTCAAGATGCATCTATGGGGACTTCCATCTATACTATCCATATATTAGGTGAAGACAACCCCGCAAAATGAAACGTATTCTTTTCAATGAAAGAATATCTTTTCTTCGAAGAATGCACGACAAAGATAACAAATAATAAGCAGACGCGTCCTTTTATCCCCGTTTGGGGAGACAGATTGTCTGAACGCGCTTCAGAAAGCAGGCAGCTACGGTTTCTTCAATTTCAACGACTTTGATCTGGTCGAATACGAGAAGTACGAGGACATGCGAAACGGTGACTTGAACTGGATGGTGCCCCAAAAATTCCTAGGCTTCGTTGGTCCCAGCACCGAACCTGGGACCCCTTACAATCCTCCAGAGTGTTACATCGATTATTTCTTAAAAAACGGAGTCACCGCTGTCGTCAGACTAAATAAAAAGACTTACGATGCGTCCAGGTATGTATGCAAAATTTACAAGACTTGTGGAAGGTCTACGATTCTAGGTTCGACATACTCTAACACGAATAAACACTGTCGACGCTCGAGTGCAAGGAGTTAAAGTAACCCTTTGCTCTACCGTTCCTCTATTACACCTGATACAAATTTTACAGATTCACCAAAGCTGGCATCACGCATTACGAAATGTTCATGCCAGACGGTACCGTTCCACCCAGAAGAGTTTTGAATCAATTTCTCTCGCTCAGCGAAAACACCACCGGACCGATAGCAGTTCATTGCAAAGTAATATCAATCCCTACTTTTTTACGAGACTCGTGTGTTTACCTGCTGTACATTTATTTTATTTTCTATTTACAATCGTCCCAGGCTGGTCTCGGAAGAACAGGTTCCCTAATTGCGGCATACTTGATAAAACATTACAAAATGACGGCCAGAGAAGCTATTGCTTGGATAAGAATTTGCCGACCCGGTTCTGTTATCGGGCACCAACAAACGTGGTTGGAGAACATTGAAAAGAATTTGCTCCACGCAGGCAGACAGTACAAGTAATTGAAATTTTTGCGTGAAATCGACCTTAACATTATCTAGAACGTTTTTATATTGCTAACAGTTAGCAATATAAAAAAATATTGAAAGTAAAATTCATATTATAATATTTAAAGTGAAATCAATTCTTATTTAGTTTTAATTTTTTTAGCTTCGTTTGCAAAGATTTTATTTTGCATAAAGATAATAATAATATTTAAATTTATTTTATACACTTACTTTGTTTATGGTTTCCTAACCATGAGTTTATGTTACAGATTGAAGTACTATGGCGATGACAACGTGATACTTCGCCACAAATTGGGAATATACTCGGTAGCAGATAAACTTGAAAGAAGAATGCGCGGTTCTTCTGATAATGGATGTACAGGTAAATGTTTCTACCAGCACCTGAAAAATTTAAACAATACAACTGTAGGAAGGACTGAAGGAAAATCGTCCTGGCTAGGGAAATTTATTTTGTTGTTCTTAAAAATCGGCCCTTCTACTATTAAGATATTCAAGATTAAAAGGTGTTAGGTGATTAATAGACTGCGGATCTTTATGCATTTATAGAAAATTTGAATGTGCAAGAAACTACAAAATGCAAACAATATGCAAGAATATAAAAAAGATTGAAAGTAAAGTTCATGTTGTAACATTTTCAGAATAAAATATATTTCTATTTAGGTTCAATTTTTTATAGGGACGTTCGCGAATATTTTATTTTCCATAAAGATCCGCAGTCTAGTGATTAATAACAACAGCAACTGTAACAAAAGCTCTTCGAAATCTAGAATTCACCAAATTAGAAAAAGTATATTTGATCGAAATATTGAATGAAAATACTTTTGAATAATTTCAGAATCCAACAAGGACGAGAATCGGCCGTTGGAGAAAACGAACAAGACGAAATTCACGAGAATTTTAGGTATATTCGATTCCAATATTTTCACGCCTTTATATTCACGAAAATTTATTCGATCCATAAATGACGTCCACTTTTATAAAGAAATGCAGACGAAGGGATCGAAATAATTGCAAACGGGATAATTATTACGAGTGATTGTTAATTAACCATAGATTCGTAACAATACTTCGCAATAATGCATTCTTTTAAAACCGAGAGCTACTTTATCATGAAATATTGCATAATTATGCGAAAATTCTAGCAAAATGTTAACGTTAGTTGTAGTTGCATCAAGGTCGAATCGGTCTCATACAATATTTCATATATTCATATCGAAAAGCTATTGATCATCAATTATTATGCATACATACACATCATACAGCAGGCACACATCAAATTTGTCATTCTGGAAATGTCTTGAAGGTCATTTTTCACAAGAAATTGGGAAATTATAATGATGCTGCGACGTCCCATCTTCTCCTTTACATTTTTCAACCGACAGTGTTGCGCGGTCAATCCGGCACGCTGCGCGCGCATCCTAGTTCGAGTCTGATTTGATCATTGAACGTAAAGTTTTTTATTTTTCAATAACTTTTTACACAAAAGGAAGAGTAAAAATGAAAGAATAAAATATAGACATTTTTTAGAACCCATAGCTCAAACTCAAGAGACTTCTATTTATAAAATATTAATGTTCTTAATTGCGCATGAATATGGGACTACTTGGCAGACATCTTTAGTCCGCGCAGAGGCAGTACGACGCAGCATCCAATATCGATAAATAGTTCTCCGGTCAATAGTAATTTACTTTAAATACAAGGATTTCTAATTAATCAAACAGAAATCTAAGCAGAACGACTAGTCGTATGTTACGTACAATATGTGTAATCGTGTCAAATGAGGCAGTTTTCTACGAATAAAATATTTTATTCGATGAAATGAACTGTCGCGCCAAAGTCAGTGTTACTTCAAAATCGCGCATGCGCGTCCAATATGGCTAAAGGTGCAGTACCGTAACTACAGAAATTGATGCGGGTTCCTAATTCATTTATACTTTTATTATTTTCTGGGGCGATTAAGGGCGCCAATTTTATGGTCGTATTAAATATTTTACTGGCACGTAAAACAGTGCGTATGCGCGAGTTGGAACGAGCCAATGAACGAATTTGCACGTTTAAAAGCAATCGTAATTTAAGTCGCGACGTGTCTCCTCGTTTTATGTGATTCTTTAAATTGGTTTCTGCGTTAATTCCGCTCGCAATGAAATATCAAACGAGTAAGTTATCAGACAACCCATTAGAAAATTCTCAATGTTCGTTACCTGCGTTGATCAATCGACTGTTTTGCTTCTCGAACCCTGTGTTTTATTTCATTTATCATGAAAATAATCCCCCGTTGCATTTCCTTGCAGGAAAATTAAGGAACATCAGAGCAACGGAGAATTCTGAACGCGAATCGCAGAAATATAAGGACAACGATCCACGAGCCATGACACAAGGAGACAGGTTAAACGAAATTAAAATGAACAGGTACAAACTGTCGCGGAGCATCGAACCACAGCAAAGTTACATCGCCCGTGGACTCGACAGTTTAAGAAGCCCTCGCAAAAGGAAATAAAAGAGGTAAACCATAAACAGAAATTGCTGTTTTATTACATTCAAAACATTTGATGTTCGAATATCGTTTTCGTCGTTCGCGAGCAATGTCGCCAATCGGAGAATAAAACTTCTTAACGAGGAGTATTGAAGTCAGAGCTGCGAAAGAGAAATGATTTATCGAAAATTGTTTTACACGATTTTATAATTCATTCAATACAAAATTATCTTTTCGTATAAATTAAATAGAGAGAGATTTCAGGGAGGATTATTGAAAGTAATTACATAGAGTACGTAATTTCTGAACGTTCCTGCTGATTTGATAATTGTTTTTTTTTTCTTTTTAATTTTTTCATCGTGTACTCGACCAGTTTCAATTTGTAAGAAAGATTTCATACTCTGTATATTTACTTCGAAATAGTTTCCACGCAAAATCAGTTTATCGGAGCGTCACAAAATAGGAGGTATTCCGTCGAAATAGGATTTTGAGAAACAAGAACAGGCGCAATTTACTAGTTGCGCAAGCGCCGTCTGCGTCTCCCACTTTGCAAAATTACGAGTCGATTAACACTTTTTTCGTTCACCGTTTATTTCCCCATTTCGTTTTCGAATCGTGAGTTTGACGCGATGAGATCACTTGGCATTCGAATTCGAAACAGCAAAGAAAAGCCAGCACTTGGTAAAAGCGACAGAATTTATACAAAATTCATTTTGAAAATTAAAGAGAATCATAACAGTTACTCCTTCCTTGCGATTGAACACAAATTCTGTCAAAGAGCTTTTTCGCTTCAGGAATAACAACTACTTTTAGTTACAAAAATGAATGAAATTGTTTCTTCTGGTTTCTTTAATTTTCAAAATTTTGTGCAAACCAACGTAACAGTATTTTACTTTGAGAATGTGGATGTAACATTTTCCTAGACGAGCGAATAGGATAAACAAAGCTATCGCGAGTCTACGCAGATAAAAGTGTTAATCAAAGTAATTATCGTTCATACGTCGTATGTCCATTCAACGGTAATCGTTATTATATTTTACGATTATTATTCATTACAGATCTTATAATCATTGTAATTTATCAACTATCGAAGTTTATACATTACATAAAACATACTTTTTTTTTTTAATACCCTATAATTAATGAGAACAGTTCGGAATAGGGTATACGATTGTGCAATTTAACATCGAAGTGAATTCAAATTTGTAGAAAAAGAAACTTTCCGTGAGTAGCTGCTTTCCAGCAGGTTTATAGAGGAATTCAATGTTACATTTAAATACTAAAACATTAACGACTAATCGGATTCTGCGCATATATTTATACCGCGATATTACCTAACGGCACAGAGAGAAATATAAGAAAGTATATTATTAACTAAATATCATTTTTTTGTGTGTTAATGCAAACAAGTAATCGATATAATTAATGGGCCTTATAATCTGGCGTATCACAATGGTCAGAGTTTAATAGATGGAAGTGTAAAAAGCAGGCCATCTTCCTCTTGTACAAACAAACATATTTATGTTTTCCTCCGTAGACTGTTCCGTTGTCCGAGTACTTTTTGTTTCAAAAGAGAATCCATTACTATTTTTATTAAGAAATTAATGTAAGGTACATTTAGGATACTATAATTCATATTTTTACGTTCAATTCTATACAGATTGAATGGGCAACGTCATTCGTACGTGTATCGTGCCTATTGCGCCGTGTGATTTCTACATCCAAACATTATTTTTGCTCCATTCATTGTTTGTTCGTTATCTGTTGTCCGAAACACCGGTTACAAAATTTTGGTTTACGAAAGTTAGATATTTCTTTTACTTGCACTAAGCACATTATTATATTTTACGGTTATTAATCGTTATTGTTATAATCACTGTAGGTTTATCATCATCTATCAAAATTCTTATTATCCTCTGGAACTATTTTTTTTTTTATCGAGCTCAGATATCGTAGTATTGATTGCTCACACAAAACCATTTTTTTTTTATTTACTATATTTAAAACTTATAATCAAATGATAAAAACGGTATATTAAAGATGATATTATCGAATATTGCAGACACTTGTACCCCTTAGTTGATTTCTTTTTGCGTTTTTCATATTTTTTTTTCGTTTTTTTTTCTATTTGACTTCCTTGATAGATAACTCCAAGGAAAAATGTAAAATGTTATAAGCAACAATATGTGATATTCAAAATGATATCGCTTGGTTTCTGAGTCTCACACCACATCGCCTTCTCGGTAATCGCACGTTATTTTACCTAACATCCTCACAGTTTCAGGTTACATTAGCGTTAAAAAGAACTCCGTCAGTGTTTTTACATGCATTACTCTTGACACTTCTGTTCTCGATCGTACAGCCTTTCGAACGAATGTTATTATGTAATTGCCAACATTGAAACTTGCCCATTTTCTTTTTTTTTTTTTTAATCTTTCTAATGCCATTCCTTTATCTGCTCATTAACGAGCGCTCTATAATGCACCATAGTATGTGATTATCAAGGTCACGCCGCTCTGTATAAAGTTACACTCGCAATGTGTTGATTTGCCATGACCTCGACGATCGCGTCGCGTATACCATAACAAAACGTGCAACCAAATGGATTTGTCGTGTTCGTCGAAGACGCACGGTTCAAGACCACTGGTCGTGCACTCGCCTTCAGTTGCTCGCTTATTCTATCCCATTTTGTATAGGCAGTGATCTAAAGAAGAAAAAGAGGTTGAAGTTATTTTGACTTCGGTATAAATACGCATCCTAATTATAAAATTGTAGGACGTAGCTCGAGTAAAACTTTGAGAAATAATTATCGATTCAGAGTCCTGCAATTTGATCGAATCGCGTTACTTTTGGAGTAGTTTATATAATTTCAAAATTTCAAATATAAATAAAATAAATAGGTGTATCATACCATAACTGGAGAAGGGGAAACATCTATGAGTTTTGCCGATTCACTGGAATTATTTTCGGGCGGCAAAGATAAAGAGAATTCGCAACGATGATACATATTAAAATTATAATGCCCTGGATAATTTGTGTGTAACACAAATTTCTTAACACATTGGGTTTTGGCATCGAATAAAACGTCCTACAAACGATAACGTGAGTTTTAAACGTACAGCTTTAGTTGTAAAATGTACACCATTCAGTTGAGTTAAAAATACTTGCCAATCCTAAACTGAAATAATTATAGAAGAAATCCGATCGCCTTATTTTATCACGTTTGTGCGCGTGAGGACTGTGAATACGCATCTTGTCCTCGGCTTTGAAAAACACTCGAGAAGGTGCCCCCAAGGCGCTCAACACATCTTCGCACGTATCGCCAAATAACACCTAAAATAATATAACATTTTTGTTGTCCAAATATAAAAATACTCATACCGAGTCATAGTACGAGAACAAAATTATATTATAAAATATAACCTCTTTGGTTAAGCAGCGTTTCTTCGGCTCCAGTAGTACCCTTGTTACAGAGCTACCTTCTGTGAAAAGATGCAATCTGAGACCTCGAGTACGTGCTTTGTCACGCAAAACATCTGCCTTCTCCAAATACAAGTTATTGTGATAGCAGACCTGCCAAAAGATGAACATGTATCATTCTCATCTTAGCTTGCACATATCCTAAACTATAACAAAAAATAATTACGAGCGGTAGAGGTGGCGGTGGTGCCTTTAAATTATGTTCGTCGCTTCCGCTTCCACCAGCCATATTACCGACATAGATGGCTGTTTTTGCTACAAGCGGCGAAGTTCCATTTGGAAATTGCAGTGACCCTAAACCATGAGCATACCCAGGTTGGAACTTAGAGTCAATGGGGAAGTAAAATGATAATCCTCGAAAATTTAGAACAAACACCTAAAAATAATACAAGATAATTATAGATAATCTTTAGATGTCCACATTCATGTCAACTTGTCTGTAAAATAGATACATCATACCTGTTTGTCACTATCATAAACACCAGGATGTGTTGCTCCAAAGGAGTGTTCAATCTGTTCGATCGATGGCAAAACCTCTGGTGAATTGAATGGCAAACCGCAGTACTTAAGTTTGACTAATTTCATATTATATATTTCAATTATCTTGAGCCTTTGCACCACAGGGTCAAATATAAGCCGTACACCATCGTGAGGTAAGTTTATTACTAAATCTACATCTAAAGGATTCTGTGAAACATATTTTAATTTAGTAACCAAAGACAATAGAGGAAAAATAAATAGAATATAAATTTCTATCAATGTATACTCACACTATCGCTATAAAGTACTTGTACTCCCCGTATAATGCCCACTTGGGATTGAATTATTGACACAGACTGAGAAAAATGCATACCTAGAATAATACCAGCATTAAAAAAGCCATCTTTCGTAAGCAACTTGCACTGCGGTTCATTTTCTATCTACCATTCGCGTGTTACTTTACATTAAGCACGCATAAACAAGCACCTAACGAGGTTCCACACATTTCATTCCAAGTTCTATTCATATTTATGATGTTATTGCAACTATGTATCTATTTCTGCTTAATAATCAGTCTGGCAATCGACTATCTCCCTCTAAAAGCTTCAACAAAGTGGCGATAGTTGTCAACAATTACATAATAATGCAACAAAATATTCATAATAAACTCCATTTTCTTTGTTTACGCGCGATTGTCAAACGAGGTGTTTACAAATAGAACGAAATAGCAGAGCGAGAACGCTGGCATGACAGGCAGCATCGATAAGACGCACTAGACACTCGGGCTTCCGTTTATATTTTTCGTTGTTCGTCGGAAATTTCGCGGATCGGGTAGGAAACGTTTAATCGTTGGAAAATTATGCGTAATACGACATAGCCGCGATACATTATGAGCGTGTTTCGTCACTTGCCTAAAATAAATTCCCACTGCTCGCAGCCGAGGGATCTCTCGGGCACCACCTCCAGCTCCAACATTCTACCGAACTTTCCCTCGTTTCTTACTTAAATAAACTAGAACAGAACGAACAACGCGTCTCCAATTATCATGAGAACTGCGTTGCCCCTTTGTCTGCGTATCGCACTGTTACTAATCACCAGATAGCCATATTGCTTCCCAAACAATAAACCTCGACACTCTGCTACGGCTGGCAAACTGTCACCGAACAGCTGATACGTACCGCAGAGTACGTAAAAGCGAACGAGACTATCGGCCGTGTATTTACACGCCAGTTGATACCATATTTCGACGACAAACTTCGTCCAGTATTCCACAGATGTCGCCAAACGAACTTTGCTCCGTCGGTCATGGTAAACAGCGCCAAGATTCGAGTTTAACCCTTTCGACCCGACTTTATCCTGTCCGTACTCTATTCGTTTCTCTTTTAGAAATTAATTGTATTAAACTAGACTTGACTCAACTTTCATCTAAAATTGAGAGACAAAGAATACCAACTATAAATTAATGTTCTATTTAAGTAATTTCAAGCGAACGATAGACAGTTTGGATGCTTGTTTCCCAGCTAGCACCAGACTCCAAAACATACAACAAGAGTACCGATAGAGCCGCTGTTTATGCAAGACGGGGTTAAAGACCATAGATAATAATTGTATTTTTTTGTTCACGCGTCGTGGGGGTTCTTCGATCTAACACGGTTCGAACCAATATACAGAAACATCTAAACTTAATTAGAAATTTTCCAGAAATTTATTTATCGTACTGATCGACCAGGATCGACGAGGATCGACGAGGATCGCTAACGAGAGAAGAATGTTACATGCTGCGTCATGTAAATAAACTATGAAAAAAATGCATGAAATTCCAAAAATCACTCAACGATTGATAACGACAGTTTGTAGTAAATAACGTCGCAAATTTGTAGAACTTACGCAACCAGTCGGGGCAAAATACAAAATACCTCTCTCCCCTCCCACCGAACACGGCGCGTGTCGCTTAACTGTAATCGTTATATTGATAGCGAATTCTGTCACTGTCAGATAAGAATGGTTTCATGGTCAAAGATTTGCCTTGAACTTTGTATCGAAATCGCTTGCTTGATGGATGGGAGTGTTGCAAGAAAATTGAAATAAATTCCCAAGCAGATCACTGATCAATCATCCATGATACTCATTGAACCAAGAAAACAACCCGAAACATTTACCTGATCCTCATCGATGGGAGTTAGATCTACCCAAAGAGAGTCGAGATCGAAAATTGCTCGAGATAACGACAAAGGTTCTCGTCAACAACGAAACGTTATTATTCTGAGATAGAAACACTTTTGCCTTGCGAAATCGCTGTTGGGATATACATACAGCACGGTCGTGCCTACCACATTATGCAATCAATAATGATAACCGTATCGTGGACCACACAGGCGAGCCTCCAGAAACGTCAAACCACGCATGACTTTCTTGTCTACTGTGTGCAACGTGTACACTGTCTGCGGAAAGTTTCTGATCGCTTTCATTTTCATCGCAGATGTGACTATTAATTAAAATCACCAGCTAAACCTGTACTGTATACAACACCTAATTGTATACTTGAATTGCGTAGGTGTATATAAATAAAGCAACAAATACATTTGCTCATCGTATACGATATACGAAGAATAAGTTTTTTTATTCGAATAATTTGATTATTAAGATCAGTATTAATATTACTGTATCGTCAATTTAGTAAATATTTACTCGAATGACGCTTGCGTTAACGTTTTTAAATAGGAATTAACACATTTCACACACGGATACGAAATATTACGTATCGCTAATTGTATCGTGGAGGAATATTTTATATTAAATTGCATGTTCGATAAGAGAATCGATGAACGAAAAAGTTTTCCACCGGCAGTGTATGAATTATGCCTGCATTGAAATATATATATTTCCGGGGTATCGTGAGGCGTCCGTTACGGTAATGATGTAAGTCCACGTTTCTTTGTTTCGTGATGTAGACGGTTTTGCGTTTCAATCGACGAAGTGTGATCAAGGTTTTTGGAAAAAATCGCGATGCACGCGTGGTTGTACGCGAATAAATCCATTTGTTAGTCCATACAATGCCGGATTTACCATAGTCCCGAGCCTCGTCTTCAACGAGGCCTCGTATTTTTCTCGGTAAAATTGTATGAAAACTTCTCAGTGAAAACATTTTTTGCTCACGTTAAATAATTTGAAAATTCGCAACGTGCGTAATACATCGATTCTCGAAGAATTTGAATATGTTCCGTCGATACATCAGGTTTTGGTGTTCGCGCGATTGATTCTACATTTCGAGGACTGCTCCAGATTCTGTAACGAAACAGCTCCGAGAGGAAGAAGATTACTACGAATCGTTGACACGATCGCTTGACACGGCAAGGTCCACAGCTTCTTCAACCTCTAACACTCGATGATGACTCAAAGGGGTCAGGTAAATAGCGAATGATATCATCCTCGGTCGCTAAGCAACCCGAATTTCAGATCGTTGTCTGCCGCGTTTCTGCGAAGCTGGATATCGCGATAACATTTGACACAGGATCGTTCTTAGCTGGAACAAACGTTCTCCAAATATATCTATGGACCGTGGACGCGAGATTGCTGCGGTACAAAGAATGAGCGATAAATGTTTACTGCGTCTCTGCGATATGCAAGCTTCCATAGCGAAAAGAAAACGACATGTACTTTTGTCTCCAATTTGTCTTCAAACGTGCACCTGCAAACATACACCGGATATATTTTTGTACTTTTCCTCCCATTTGTCATCTGTTTACATTGATAATTCTTTGTTTCGAAAATACGAAGATGCTGCGTAGCATTTTAAGGGGTGATTCGCGAGGTCGTGCTGGAGATCCGAGCAAAATTTATTGAGCATAGAAAAAAAAAAAAGCAAAGTGTGCACGTATTGAGAGCAGCTGAAACACGAAAGCGTTATCTTCTTAGCTGAAAAACTCCTCGGTCGTGATCCTTTTATCGTTGCCTGTTTCGCGGGACAACTTAATATTTCCATAGTATGCTTTGCACTCGGTCCAGTCTGGTAAATTAGCGATTAATTAACGAGCTTGGGGTGAAGAAAAGTCTTAGATACCGATGAACTCGTAGGGGAACGTCACCTTGAAACGAGTACACATGCATATAAATCGCGACACTAACGAGCGACGAATCGAAATTTTTCTGTCCGAAGCAACGAATAGAAAAATATGTCCTGTCGTTTACATTCAGCTAATAAAAGTACAGTTTCTCGCCGGAGAATCGCGTATCCTTGTTACCATTACACGTAGTCCTTTGTTCCGAGAGATTAATCGCCGCCGCGATTAAAAGCGATCGATTCTAGAAACGCAAAGTTCGAAGTTGTTCGAGAAATCCATGTAAACAATAAAATTGTATTGCGCACCGGCCAGCTTAGAGCAAAGTACAATCAATGAATACGTTTCCTTTCTCCGAGTAATCTGAACGTCGATTGCTTTTCCGCTCGCGAATCCGCTTCGCTTATGCTTAATCGATTTTATCAAATTTTTTTTTTATCGAATATTTTGCAATATACCGAGAACGATTAAATACTCAAAATGTATCCGTAACGATCGATCACCAGTAAAATATTCGAACAACCCTGAGTCCTAGTTTCAATTTACAAAACTGCCATCAATCGTTCGATCTAATATTTAAGAAACGTACGATTTAATTCGCGTATTTGTTAGCTTTCAAATAATTGCGATCTTCGTTATTGGTACGTGACTTCAATTTGCTCGTCTGTCTCGTTACGTTGCATCGATGCAAGCGCATCTGGCTTGGTCCGTAGTTCACTGTCTGGAGATAATTTACGAATGCCGCGTTTCGCGTGATAACGTGGCGAACCGTCGAATCTCTAGTCGCGAAGACCAAACGTTGCACTCTGTTTTGTTACTTTTTTTCAACGACTTCTTTTCATTTTCGTTTCGAGATGTCGCGAGATACAGTGTCTCGACCAATTACTCTCTTGACTAAAAAAAGTTATTCATGGTTTACAGATAACGATTGACGGACGCTGATACGCGAAGCACAGTTTTAATACGCTGCGAATGAAACAGTGGATACAAATGGAATAGTAACAGCGTAAATGTCATGGAAACGGTATTAGAGAAAGGTAATGCAATCTGGGATGATAGTCCAATTAGAAAATTTGAAGGGATTACGATTCCCCTTATCTCGAGAGTTGATTCACCTTTGAAGATTTCGTGGCATTCTCCGATACTTATACTTTGAACCACCGTCTCGCCGAGTAGATTATTTTTTATTAATTAGCGACATTCGAGATTCATTCTCCATCCGTCTGCAGTAAATAGAATTCAAGTTTGTGTAAGGCGAAACACAAGAGACTACGTTTATTTTGTTTACAGTTTGATGATATACATAACATAGACATAGCATACCATAAACACTGGTCTTATCGATTAGAAATAAACCCACAACCTTCGAAATCTAAAGAAAAAAAAAAATTGAAGATGGAAAAAGCTCCAATGCTCGCCGAATCTTACAATAGATGCTTCGTATGCACGGTGAAATTATCTACGCCAATTGGACCGCGGTAATCGAAACGAGGTTCCAATTCATAAATTAGAAAGTATTAGCGCAACACAGTCGCAAAACTGCAGGACTATTCAACCTGCAGTAATCGAGCAACTTCTTGCGTTAGAAACCTGTCATTATTTCTCCTAACATACTATTTCCTTTTCTAATAGAGACTTTCGATCTTATTGTATAGTTCTCATCGTTTTTATTGGCGAAATCTGCAGAATGCTTGCCAAAGTCTTCGCGTAAAGTGGCGAATCATGATCGAGCAAGCGAAAACGATTAGGTATAAAGGATATTCACGTTCTGCGAATGTCGATATTTCCGTTTTATTTTTGTAGACTTTGAATTGTTTAAATACTCCTTTATCAGCGATCACTGTCTAATCGAACGTAATTGCTTCAACAGATGACGACTCGGATCTTATCGATGACTCGCGGTTCCTCGACGCCAATCGCCCATGGATAAATCTCGCTAGCCTCAAGGACGAAGAATGCGTATCTCTCGAGCGCTATCGCTCGTTACTTTCCCGCGAAAATAACTACAGATCTTTCGCAACGATTACCATCGCATAAATCCACTCAGAGATCGAGTAAAGCCTGAGGTCAGTTACCTCTCGATCGCGAATGAATCTCCATGCTCGTTTAAAGCCTGAAATTATACTACAAAAACCCTTTCTTTCCATGGAGTAACTAATACTTTTGGTACAAAGAGCAATTGCTTTATGACCCGGATCTGCCGGTTGAACCAATCGATAAAGCTTATCTGCCAGGCTCTGCTTTTAATGCGAGGCTATTAATTTGCTGACAATCTACTCGAACCAATTACGTACTAATAGAAGATCGAGTAATTAGAGCGAGTAGATGAACTGTTCAAAGCGGGTTTGATAACATGCCTTGTGGGAACAGTGCGAGTTTGTTTAATCGCTTTATCGAAACGATCGATCATCACGCGTCCTAGAGAGTTGGAGAGATTCCTTCTGGAATTCAAATTTAACGTAATTAGGATTTGCATAGAAGATTATGGACGACCGCTACCGTGAAGATGATTATAGTAGGCAGTACAGTAGACTTTAGTTTTGTAAATCCGTTATTTCGAGAACCATGTAAAGTATCTTGTAAACCGTGGGTTAGGCGTACTTGAAAGCGTAAGACAATTTTCAAATGTGATTAGTAAAAGAATCGAGGATTCTCCCGCAGGAGGTGATTCTTGTCTCGCGATAATAGCCGACGGGCCAGGTCTGGCTCGCGAGCCATAGTTTACTAACCCGTGGTGTAGATAGTCGCGCGACACGCGAACAGCTAGCACCAGGCGTCAGTCACGCGAACGAGCGTCGAGCTAGATAGCGAGCAAGGGAAAGTGTTCGCGCGAAAATAGAAGAGCAAGGCGTTTGCTTTCGGTGTAAAACCCGACCGGCAAAGATATTCGTTTCGTGGGCCGATTAATCGCGCCACGATCGCTTCTACTTCCCGCAGCTCTGTGGCCCGGCTGCAGTCTACTAGCAGCAGCCCGATCGACCGTGTGTATTCGAGTGCTGTACGCGCCTCTTCGACCGATCCGATTTCCTCGCTGGCTGCTCAGGTCGCCGCCGACTCGCTACTCGACGATCGCCGCAAATAAGGTAGGCAGCTGGAGAGATCAGGGCAACGTTACACGAGGAATGCGGTACGCGACGTTCCCTGTCAAGCTGTCACAGTTCCGTCAGGTTGTCAGGAAGTTACCCCCACCGCATCGCACTCCCATTGTGTCTCGATTTCGTCTCCATGTAAAGTTGAACGATCTGGAGACGAAGTCGAGCAAATTTTAATCTACCAGTCCCGGTATTTTATTTTCTCTGATGTTTTCGAGTGCCGTGAGCCCGAAAATGTAGAAGAACCGGTTGCACGATTCTGTTTACACGAGTGTGAATGTGTGTAGGTATGTTGGCTGTTGTTTTGCTTTATATTTCAGGAGTGGTATATCGCAAAACCTTGAAGATTGATCTAGTGGCTTCTATGTATAGGGCATAGATACCACTCAATTTAGAAAAACGTGCGTGTATGCATATGTAAGTACGCGCTCGATAATAGAATGAGTATCGTGGAAGAAAAGAGAGACCAATACTGAAAGGAACAGCGACCAGTATGTAGTCAGACGGCGCGGTCTGACACTGTCCACATACTACTAATTTATGGTAGCCATTCTCTTTAACCCAGTACTGATCTTTCTCCTTACAACGCGTGTTTGGTATTTCTAATTTGTATGCTGCGTATTTGCGCTACGTATATTTCTATGCTAAGAGTATCTGCCAGATGATAATTGTGTAACGTGTATCGTATATTTCTGTGATGTGCGTTGTGTGAGAGTTCTATTGTATGCAGTGTGTACGTTAGAGAAGCCAGGATGAAACGAGTAGCGTTTTTCGTTGGCATTCTTACCCTCGGTCATATCTTGACCACCGTCATCCAAGACCATTTTAGTTGGGGGTTTCGAAAAGTACCTTTCGTAATTATACAGTTGCAGCTGTATTCGTATTCCGTTATGCAATCAATTTTCTTTTTGTTCGACCACCTAAAATGGCCATTTCCAGACGCAATACTACCATCCTCAGCTTCTGACAACCTGGAAGAGAACACACAGCGACGAGTATTTGTTATTTTACCAGCTGCGTAAAAAGTTACCACGTAAATCGAGAGACGAGCGCATATCTAAATTCCATGAAAGTCCGATTCAACAAATGATCAGGCCCTCCCAAACCGGACCAATTCGTTACAGGGGCCCTTATTAACCGTTGGCCAATATCAGGCTCGATACGTGACGTCTACTTTTTACGCGACTGCAAGTCGCCGTTCCAATTAAATTCCTGATACTCGTCGCGGCCGATTCGTCGATCGCGTGTCCACGGTAAATACGTTCCTCGACGTTCCTTACCAGGCTCATCGTCGTGTTTTCAGTGCAAACGACACGCTGCTTTGCATCATCCCTCTTGGTTGGAAAGGCTCGTTAAACGCAAGACCGTCGAAACCATCTTGGAACAGATCCACGCGAACGACTGATCCAGGGCCCGCGTCCGATTCCTCCGGCGTTCCGCTTCGCCCCTACTCTACCCACCGGAAGTACCGTCGGCCAATCAGCGGATAAAACAGCCGCGACTCCACGCGCACCTTTGTCGATCGTATAAAAGCCTCCAGCTAGGAACATGTCCGCGAGATTCGATCTATTCCGCTGGCCGAGCCTGGTCAACGCCAGCTTCCGTTACACAAAACGTTTCCCCGTGCTGACTGGACCAATCAGGAGGACCAGCGCGACCCTCAGGTACCCACGTCCTGCAAATTCGATCGATGTCCCCGAGGCTGCTCGACAGTCAGGATACCCCATTCTGAGCCATCGGACCATCCCCGCGACCGGAAGGATCCTCAAGATGCCTCACGCGGTCGACGTTCATCTACCAAGGTGAGTAAAGAGTTCTTTGCTTTCGTTTGCAACGACAAATAATATCGTTTTGTTCGTGGACCCTCCGAACTTTCCAGTCTGCTCTCGCGTAAACAGGAAAACTTGAGGAAACTTTTCAGGCAGCGTAATCGCAGAGTAACCGACACATGACCTAATTCGTTGCGTTATGAGCTGTAAATCGAAGAAATCATTTTTTAGGCTCGATACTAACTGCCTTGCAGATATAGATAACGGTAAAGGCGAATGTCAAAAGCTTCCCTCTTCCTGTATTCGACGGGTAGACGAAGATTAGTCGTTAACAATAATTTCTTCGCGTTTATTCCAGTTAAAGAATGAACAGCGAACGCGTAAAAGTTGCTCGCGTGCAAGTAGCATGAAATTTCATTTTTATCTTCGACAAGGTCTCGCTATAGTGATGAAGTGAGAGTGGATTGATCGAGTCCTGTTGAATAAGTGGAACCACCTGTTACTATTACCCACCTGTAAATTCGCCCGTTCGGTCTAGAGCGCATTATCGCAGGAAATTGCGTGCACGGCAATATAAAGTCATGTAAATAATTCCATATGATAGATCCTAAGCACAAATTATAGGAAAATCCATTTAACCACGCGTGGAACAACCTTGACGCAAAAAATAAATCGGAGAGAGTATAATAACAGGAAAGAAATTTATTTTTGAAACACAATCGCGCTGTTGGGAAATATTCTTAGTAAAGGCTTAACAGGATAAGCTGGTTTATAAAAGAATGAAAATGAAATGTATAAAAATAGAGTGGAACTTGAGAATTTCGTTTGTTATTCTTAATATCCTTTGCGCAATTTCTTGCACGATGTTCAGCAATTTCTGACGAGTACACAGCTCCACTATTATGATTAATTAACTTATCGCATTACATTCCATCTTTCACTTTTGCAATAATGTTAGGTATCACGCAAACCATGATGAATAGACACTAATATACCCTACTGTGTCTCATTAGGTAAATTCCTCTGCGCGTCATTTTTTAACAAACGATTACGTTACGTTCCAGAGTGTCCAGGTTGCTGGCGACTCACGCAGCGAAGAACCCATCCATCGATAATAAATACGACTACATAGGGAAGACACCTACGGAACCCCTGGCTCCCAAACTTCGTGCTTACATCGAGGAGTGCGCGTCGCTATGCTGCCCTAAAGACATCTACATCTGCGACGGAAGCGAAGCGGAGAACATCCATCTGTTGAATCTACTCGAGAAGGAAGGCACCATCTCGCCCTTACCAAAATTCGAGAATTGGTGAGCGTAATCTCAAATATGAATATCAGACATCGCTAATTCTATCTAAACGCGAGCACGTCTAGTTCTAACGAATCGATACGAATTCCAGTTGGCTGGCCAGAACGAATCCAGCTGATGTGGCCCGCGTGGAGAAGCGCACGTTCATCAGCACAGACAACAAGCACGACACAGTCGCCACGCCTCGCGAAGGCGTCACTGGAGAACTGGGTAACTGGATCTCCCCGCCGGACATGAACAAAGCCATCCTAGAACGTTTCCCGGGATGCATGAAAAGTATGTGCCTGCTGTAAATCTCATTTATTCATAAAGAATATCCAGAAGAGCGTTGAATTCATGGCAACGTCATATTACAGATCGCACGATGTACGTCATACCGTTCAGCATGGGTCCAGTAGGCTCTCCGCTCTCGAAAATCGGCATAGAGATCACGGACTCCCCATACGTAGTCTGCTCCATGAGAATAATGACCAGGATGGGAAAGAAGATCCTCGAGACCCTCGGAAACGACGACTTTGTCAAATGCTTGCACTCTGTAGGCTCTCCAAAATCGGGCTCGAGCGTTCAAGTGAACTCTTCGTGGCCCTGCGATCCGGAGAGGACGATCATCCTTCACAAACCAGCGGAAAACGAGATCGTTTCTTATGGAAGCGGTTATGGCGGGAACTCCTTGTTGGGCAAAAAGTGCTTCGCCCTGAGGATTGGCTCGACCATCGCTAGGAAGGAGGGCTGGCTCGCTGAACACATGCTCGTACGTAACACCGTGTAACAGATATGAATCTTGGCCAGATACCTGTTCAAAGAAGATGCGTCGGGTCCTGCAAAAAGTGGTTGCGTTTTTTAACAGGGGGCGATAACGCGATGAACAAGACTCGATGAGGTTTAATAATAGGCATCGTTTTACAGCTACACAAAAGACAAAAATGTTGATGTGCGACGTTTGATAACCTAGGGTAACGAGAAATGAACATTGAACTTTGAAATGTACGGTTCGAAAAAAAAAGACAACACTTTCTGCGGGACTTGATACCGAATACAGAGAGGGACTAGGTTAGATCAATAACAACTTGTTTGCTGCGCCTCGCCTTTTCACCGTAAATGTATATTTATCTCCATTTCTGCTCTTCATGTTCTATTTAATCCTTCAATTCTAACATGCTATTCTTATTATTATTACTCTGAATCAATCGAGATTTGGATGGAAATTATTCTAATAGTAACTACATCTTTAGCTACACGTTTAGCTTCACCTTTTCTTCCCCTCGCATCTTTTCAATCGTTTCTCCATGCGTTCACGTGTCATCCGTCTAAAAGATTCTGTATCAGTTGCCTTTTCTAGATACTGGGTATCACGAATCCAAAAGGTAAAAAGCGTTACATCGCCGCCGCGTTCCCCAGCGCCTGCGGTAAGACGAATCTAGCCATGATGCAGCCGTCGTTGCCTGGTTACAAGATCGAGTGCGTTGGCGACGACATCGCCTGGATGAAGTTCGACCAGGAGGGCAAGCTGCGCGCCATCAATCCTGAGAACGGATTCTTCGGGGTCGCGCCAGGTACCAGCTGGGCCACGAACCCGAACGCCATGAAGACCATCTTCAAGAACACGATCTTCACGAACGTGGCAGCCGTCAGCGACGGTGGAGTCTTCTGGGAGGGTATGGAGAAGGAGATCGCCGGGAACGTCGCGGTTAGAATTCGTTCTACGTTGTTTTTAGTTTAGATAGTCGTGACGTTGTGTTTACCGTGACCTACTGCGATACATGGTATAAAAAGCGACCTTGATCTACTCGTAGATCACCGACTGGAGAGGCAACCAATGGACCGGGGGATCCAAGATGCCTGCAGCGCACCCGAATTCAAGATTCTGCACCCCTGCCAAGCAGTGCCCCATCATCGATCCTGCTTGGGAGGATCCAGTCGGTGTTCCCATAGACGCTATTCTTTTCGGAGGACGAAGGCCTGAGGGTGTTCCTCTAATTTACGAAGCGCGAAACTGGCAGCACGGTGTCTTCATTGGGGCTTCGATGAGGTCCGAGGCAACTGCTGCTGCCGAGCATCAGGTATATATTCTTCTAAAGAAATGTTTATTGGTAACAAACAAAGAAATTATAGATCATCTGTATATCTAGAAGAAGCAAAGCAAATTAGTTACTGTTCTAAATAAAGCAAATGTCTGTAACTATCAGGGCAAGGTGATCATGCACGACCCGTTCGCGATGAGACCCTTCTTCGGCTACAACTTCGGCCACTACCTCGACCATTGGCTGAGCATGGCCAAAGTGGAGAACGCCAAACTACCAATGATATTCCACGTGAATTGGTTCAGGAAAACCGCAGACGGGAAGTTCCTCTGGCCAGGATACGGCGAGAACTCTCGCGTCCTGGACTGGATCCTCCGCAGGATCGATGGCGAGGACGTCGCCGTAGACTCCCCCATCGGTCTTTTGCCGAAATTAGATTCGTTTAACTTGGAAGGCATGCAGAACAACGTGAACATGGAGGAATTGTTCAGATTACCGAGAAGCTTCTGGCATAAAGAAGTGAAGGACCTCAGGGAATACTTCGACGCGCAAGTCGGTGCCGATTTGCCGCAAGCTATACGATCCGAGCTCGATCTTCTCGCTACTAAGATCGAAATGCTTTAAACGAATCTATTTTATCATTACAAAAAACAGATCAGTCTTTTAAACGCGAGCCAAACGTTAACGATCTATGACAAAAATGATTTTAAAATTATTGTTGTAAAAATAACGTGTAATACTATCAAAGTGTACGGATGTAAAGGTGATCGAGAGCTTCACGCCATCGATAAAGAAGATATCTGTTCCTGTTATACAAGAACTTTTATTTTCATTTCTTACAATTTTTATTGAATTTTATTCCCACCAGAGCATACAATGCGTGAACTTCATCACTGAAATTATTTGTTGAATGTTTTTATCGTCTGGACGAGAATTCATGGATGTATGAGAGAGTTCTTTTACGAGAAACAGTGTGTAAGCGGACAATGTGTAAATGAATGTTCAATTAACCGATTCATTGATTGTGACAGAGAAACATGTATTTTGGATAATATTTTTCTGAATAAAATATTAAAGAAACTCAACACTTTTACACTCCTTCTAGTAGTACCAAAACAATGTACAACTTACGAACCACTTTTTAAAGTAGGCATTTAATCCGTATCCAAATAAATTGTTTATTCGGTTGAAGTATCTAATACGGATAAAACACGTCCTTTACAGTAAAAAATGAATAGATTAGTGTATTAATTTATACGAAAAAGACTACAAATGCTTCTAATGAACTTTAGTTCAATTAAATGGTGTAATAGACAAGTGAAGTATTGACCACTAAACAGGATTAGAAGAACGATGTATCGGTGTTTTATTGTTGCCTTCTTTTTTAAACTTTTAAACTATCACAGTGTCTTTTGTGAGTTTCCGTCATTTTCACGCAATTTTTTTACCGACAGCATGGTAATGCATCGACAGCATGGTAATGCACCGACAGCATGGTAATGCACCGACAGGTCGGTAAAAAAAAAACACCGACAATGGCGCCATCTAGCAGTGAAAAAAGGAACTGTTGAGGATAAACTTGAGCGTTTTCCCGATAGAGGCGCTGACCATACTCCGAAAATTAGTTCGGTCTATTCACCGCTAGATGGCTATTCGGTTGAGCGAAAATGGCGGAAACTCACAAGAGACACTGTGATAGTTTAAATGTTTAAAAAAGAAGGTAGCAATAAAACACTGATAAATCATTCTTCTAATCATGTTTATTGGCCAATACTTCACTTGTTAAGTACTACCGGTGAAAGACTTCATATACGATCACATTCAAAACTGTACAACTGTTTGTACAAGATTATTGCGATCCGTATACATATACAGTGAAACGCAAATATCAGTTCTACGCTGAGTTTAAAAGCAATTTGATTCACTAAAACGCTCCAAGATACAACAAAAGTGTCGAGATTGTTTATTAAAACTTCGTATCTCTATTTTGTTTCTGACCTTACAATTTAATTCCACTACTTGCGTCGATCTATTTTGAAATTGTATTAGTGTTCTTTAATCGGAATAAAGAAGTTCTGTGATGCAAACATACTTCTACTTTTATTTGTGGGTTTTCACTTTGTGTACTTTTACAATTAAAATGCAACAGAATGTGTCTACATGCAAATACGATTCTTTCTTTTCCTACTATATCGATACATCGATTTTCTAATTAAAATTAGACGCACGTCGACGAAGAATAACAATAATACATTATTTATAATATATAACCGAGACATTTGTCCCGACCTCTGATAAGATCGCCTACTAATATACAATTCTGGCATATACTTTGAAGACTAGATCAATATATTTGTCATCAGTCGTTAGTACTTCGCACCAATTTTTTTATAATTGCAAATTATAGACAATAACTACATGTATTCCCTACTTCCACTTTTTTTCTATTTTACAACATTGATATAACAACTACTGTACAATTGTATATCGTATCTTTAGAATGATTAATATGTTTGGTTAACAAGTACATTCATAAATTCCATACATGGATAACATATTAATTTTATAGCCGTTTTCATATTATTCGACATCTTGATCTTTCATTTAAAATTGTTCATACGTCGTAATTATCATAAAACACTAAATGACTTCGTAAGTAGTAGTCAATTTTTACGAAATAGTTAAATTGGTAAAACTATTACAGAGTACAAGTCAAATGTAAAACAATTTCTAATAACAAATTTTTTCAATTAACATTGCAAAAGTCAGCTCAAAATTTATATAGTACGTCACTATACTGTTAAAAATAATTGGTCTTACGACGTTCGCTAATTAAAATAAGATTTGTATAGTATCACGTCAATGACTGAATAAGAATCCCTCGGAAAAAAGGTATAAAAAGCAATAATTTTTATTTTGTATTTTTCAATTTTAAATCGTTGTATCTGAATGATGAACGTTTATTACTTTTAAAATATAATACTCCCGGCCTCTAACGTTTCTACATTTTACATACTAACTAGCACTGTTACCCGGTTTCGCCCGAGTGAATTATCAAAACGTCAGGATATCAAACAGCCTTGGTATTTTTCCTGAGACTTACCTATCTCTACCATCCAAATTATTTCGAAAATTTGTTTACGTGGAACTTTCTTACATATATCCATCTTAAAAAGGGACACCAGCGTGTATCACCTTTCCGCAACTCAACTAACATTCATCACATTTACTGATTGCCCCAGACGAGGCTAAGTGTAAATAAATTGTTATAATAAAAAATGTACATATACCCTTCGATGGTGCATACACACACTGCATCGTCAAACAACAACAATGTAACTTTCAAAATGCAGTTTGCGACGAGCCAAAATAATTTTCAGCTGCAACGTGCAGCAAAGTAAAAATGAAAATCTCATCAATATTGGTTCGGTATAATTTTAGTTTTTAGCGTTCGGACCGACAGTCATACTACTTGTACATATAAAGAGAAGAGAAGGAAAGTGGTTAAAAAAGACATATTCTATTACGACTTCCCTACTTTTGTAATGTTTATTAATTTAGACCAGAAATGTTAAAGTTCAACGTTGTTTCAATTTGTAATTTAAAAGATTTTATAGCAAAAGATATTCGAAACAACACCATTTGATTGGCGAACACATGGAGTCTGCTTTCACAGTGAATATATTAAATTTCAGTGTGCGTAACGAAGTAATCCTGATATTTAATAAGACCGCGCGAGTCTTGAATAATAACAAAATTAATACACTATAATTATTCGCATTTAGTAATGCAGTCAATAAATTTGTTTCGCCTATGAAAAATTCCCTTTGGATATAGATAATGTAAAAAATATTATGTAAATGATATAGAGAGCTTTAATCTTGTTGGTACTTTGTAATGCTTTTCGAGAACAACGTTTCAATTACAAGGAAAAGTATTTTGTCAATTGAAACGCTTTGTTACATTAATAAATACTAAAATGAATGCTGAATTTGTGTCTTTAGTGTTTTAGTTCCTTACAATCAATTTAAACGTTCATTTCACGTGTATAACTTGAGCCCTTTAAGTATCTAAGAAAAAACTGTATAACAATTATATTTTTTAAATAAAATCTCAGGTACATACTTCTCATCCATTATTCTTCTTCACCAGTGATCCCAGTGCTCGTGGTATGCACGAAGGACACAGTATTTCTGGCTTAGACGTCTCAGATAACATTTTCTCTAAGTACTGAGCTGTACACGGAAGAACCAGCGAATCGGATGTTAACAACTCGGTTTGCATTGTCGGAATCACTTCTGTTTCATACATGGACAGTGGGAAATGATGTCCACATGTGAATACCATCGTATCTTCTTCAGCCGCGAGGAATCGGTAGACTGAATCTGGATCCTAATTTCGGGATCGTATTAAAATAACAATAAACAAAGAAACTAATACAATTGGAAACGAAAATTATAGAACTTGTATAGATTAGATTTACCTTAATATGTACAAACGACCTAGAATCGGGAGCGTCAAACGACACGGTGCTCATAACTCCTTCTATCATTTGTTTCGAAGTACTATTTCCACTCGAACCTGGATATCCAGTGAGCGGTGGCCCATAATGGTCAGCCGTTAAAGAAGACAGTAGTTTAATAAATTCAGGTGTATGTTGACCTGTAATCCATGAACATATAATAAAGAACATAGCATGAAACATATTTTAAATAATGCATGTGAAAATTAAGACCGTTTACCTTGACCGATATGATGCAACAACATGGAACAGACTTCAAGACAGAATTTGGTAGAGAAGAAGTTAATTACGATCAAACTTTTAACTTCCGTATCATTCTTGTTCATATCCAAGTATTTCTCCATTATTTCTTGACTGTAAAAATATATAAAACTTGTAACCACGATAATTGCATACTAACTAGTACAACATCATGAAATATTTTATTACACACTTACCAGAATAATAATAATCCGAGAGGATAAAAAATCGACTGGATATGTTCCAAAAACACATTCTCTATACTCTGCATTGGTAAATTGTGTTCAATCCAGAAGTCCAGAGCATCCTGTAATATTTTACACTTCACCGTATCCGTTTCCGTTTCCATCTCCCTTAAGAAGAACTTAATCACTTTTATAGCTTCGTTGATTACAATATCTTCTCGAGAATGTGAAACTTTATTTTCATAAAATGCTTCGTTATACTCTTTATCTGTTCCTTCGTTTTTCACGGTGGAAGTTAACGAATTATCAACATTGGATTCAACTGGTTTCTCCTGCTTTCGTAACCGATCGTCTTTGAAGATAATGTTTTCCATCCATTCTTCCGAATCGGAACTAATATCAGAATCGAAAGTGTCTTCAAAAATGTCCAAAGGTGTATTCTCGCATTTCATATCCTTGCATAATTCCTCGGAACCACCTTGGCAGTCGAACGTGTACAGCTCTTCTTGTAGTAGTTGCAAACTGTTCAACGATCTGCTCGCAGGAATTTTCATCTTATTCTTAGCAGCGCAATCTTCAACGGAATCGATCAAATTCTTTTCTACTTGTTTGTTGAACAGTTCGGTATTCTTCTTGACGTGACGAGTCGACGAAGACTTTCTTTTCGAATTAGATGCGTCCGCAGTCTTTTGGTCTGTCTCGTGGCATACACTTTCCGATGATACTTTCGAGTTAAATCGAAGGCTCAGCGCGCGCAATATCTTTAGTTGGTAGACGAATGCATCAGAAATATTATGCTGTAGCATAGCTATTTTTGAGCAAGCTTGAAAATTTTCCAACTCGATGCACTGAAAATATACGCACTTTATAATTTCAGTTCAACGCCGTTTATCAGTTATGTGAAACAGTACACCAACCTTATCCATGACTCTTGAAGAATCGTACATGCCGTAGAAGTATTCGAGCGCATAATGCAACGTTAATTCACCTGGTGTTTTCTCGATAACGCTTAAAGGACGAACAGTACCCGCCAGAGGAGGCATGTCATAACTCAGATAAGAAATTACAGGAGCTGGAAGGTTAGGAACTTGAGTAGGCACATCCAGAGCTATGTGTATAAGATTTGGAATTCGCGCAACTCTCTTTTTAATCAACACAAGCTTGTCCTCGGTGTCCAAGCGTGCCTCGGGAGGAAGACGACCTAACTGAGCTCTTCTATTGTTACCCCAAGCCAAAACTGTACCCCCTGAAAGAGCATATATTGAAAATTCTATCACCTAATAATAAAGTTTTTATTTTTTTTTAAATCGCGTGATTTCTATACCTGATTGTATAGCCACTGTGTAATCATATCCACAGCAGACACCAACTGTTTTAATTACAGAATTTCCTTTTTCCTTAAATTCGTTACCCTCCGCCTGGAATGATCTAGATTCGGCGTTTAAATTTCCATTTGTATCATTCGCGGTGGAATTCTTTGCTCCGCCGTCTAATTCATGTTCTTCTTCCCCTCGATCGTGAGCATTATGCCTTGGAGGTACTTGTGCGAAGATAGAAGCAGGATTGTAACACAATGGCGTGGGAATTAATACCTCCCGTTTGGTACCATTGCCGATCTGACCATCCAAATTTCGTCCCCAAGTGTAAAGCGATCCGTTCTTCGTTACAAGAGCGTTGTGGTGACAGCCAGTCGATATCTGTCACAGAAAACAAGAAATTCGTAGTTTTATTTTTCAAGTAAACCTACCTAGTCACAAATTTCTTCACTAACCTGTACAATATTTCCTACCACTAAACTCGTATCTACAAGGGATGGCTTTAAATGTGCTTGATTCTCTTCGAGTGACCCGATTTCGACGTTCTTTAAACACATGTCTAACTGTTTTCTTCTCGTCTCCGTACTGGTTACCGTCTTTGGTTGTGCATTACTTTCCAGTGCCTCTTCGCCCGTGTCATTTGTGCTCGGGTGGTCCGTGACGTTTTCAAACTCCTCGATATTTTCAAACTGCTTGACGATAGCGTCTCGCTGCTCCAATATTCGATTCCTCTTTTGAGTTTGTGCTTGCCACCGTAGAACTTGCGGGCTAGCTCCCCATACGTACAATTTGTTTGTGTGACTAACGGCAAGCTAAAGTAAATGCAAGGTATTAACAGGCACGTTTATACGTTATACATGTATATAAGAAGGTAGGTCTCGCTTACATTGTGGAAGTATCTAGTTGTGACGAGATATATGTTTTCTGGTAACGATACTTTCATTGGCACAGAACTTTTAACGTTACTACCTATACCTAATTGTCCGAAAACATTACATCCAAACGCATACACGATACCCTCCGCTGAGAGAGCTAGTGTATGCGCATGCCCAGCGCTAATAGAACGTATGAATACACCAAGTAACGATGTCACTAACGTAGGAGTATCTTTTTCATCGGTATTGCCATGACCCAATTGACCATGAACGCCCCAACCCCATGTAAAGACTCTCCCATCAGCGGTCAACGCAACGGAATGATATTGTCCAGCCACTGCGTCGACGATTATTTCTTGAGCCAAAGATGTGACTAATTCCGGGCTAGAACATTGTACAATTTTGCCCAAACCCAACTGGCCAAACTGACTCGAGCCCCAGGCGTAAACACCGTTATTGGTCACCGCTAAAGTATGACAATGGCCACACGATACGCTGAAAACTTCGAGCTCCATCAGCCAAAAGAAAGGTATATCCTGAGCCGTGCCATACCACAACAGGGACGGACCAGTTCCTAATGACGATTTAAAAACAAAAATATGAAGCATAAAGATACAAAAATAAATACGTTAAATCGCATGTAAATTATTTACCTAAACATCCCTGTACAGAACTTCCCCAAGTATAAACATTTCCGTTTCTGATAAGAATAACATGATAGTATCCGGCACATAATGCCCTTCTTTTGAAATCGGCAACTGAATTGGAATTATTTTGACTCTGAATCGATAAATGCATAATTATATAATTATCTATTGATACAAAATGCGAAGTGTATATCGTAGTAATTACCTTCTTAAATCCTAATAATTCAATGTTGCATGCAATAGTAGGTTCTTGATCTAAGGTAGACTTCTTATAAATCAAAGTCAATAAAATTAGTAAAAAAGTTTCTATAATTTCTTCTACCAATGCGTCGCCATCCTCCTGAGTAAAGAATAACAATGCGCTATTAATGTATATCTTTATATATTACAGAGCGAATTATACTTACATTTACAAGGAGATCTATAGAATCACATTGACTAGATTGAGAACTTTGAGAAGTGGTTCTATGGCGCAGTCTACATTGTATTATCCTAGGTCTTATTACTGGATTCGTTGGATCATACAATGTTACTAACCTCTAAACAACGATTAACAAACGAAAATTTAATTATTTATAATATGCTGTAAGAAGTTCCTTTTTTTTGTACAAAACATCTGGTTATGCATACCTGAAGTACAAAAATTTGAGAATCTTGAAGACCGTCAAGAATAAACGACATATGACTTCTAGCTAACTCAGGATTCACTAACATCGCTTGTATCAAACTTGGTTCGCTTATGCATATTAACATACCATCTAAAACGAAATAATTGTTTAATATATAAATTGTATTTATTTTACATTACGTAGATGAGTGTTATTACTTGAATCATTTCAGAATTTAATTACGGTAAGTATTATACGTTACACGATGTCGGATGAAAATTGTTTGTGCTGAAAGAATGTATTGTCTTCATGAGTACTTCCAACATTTGTCCATAAAGACATTTCTGTGTAGCTAAGTGATGCAAGACTTCCCATAGACATGTTTGACCAGAAATATTAACCGCTAACAGTTCATCATAAAAAGGATTTGTAGATAGGAAATGTCTGTAATTCGAATCACTTCCGTTAAATTCCGTTAGACAAAATTTACATGTTAGTAAAATTACAAAATATTTAAATGCTTACAAAAACTCTTTGTAAGTAATTCTAGATTTTTGAGGTGGTACTCTAAGCGTCATTTCAATAAACGCAAGTACACATAAGTTAGAAAGATGAATTCTTGTTGTGACAGGCAGCTTACTAATTGCTGGAGAGGCTAAAAACTGTGTGAGACACCTCAACACATTCGCCGTATATCCAACGGATGCATACTTTAATACACTCTTCAATACTTTACACTAAAAGAAAGTAAAGACACAATTATGTAAAAGTCTAAACAAGAATAATTACTTCTCGTTCCTTTTATATTTGCTTACTTTCGATAATTTATAGCAAGCCACAGCGCGCGAAAATTGTTTATTCGACAAAAGTATGTCGCTGGCTTGTTCTAGTAACTGTTGCGCATTAATGCCAAATACCAGAGCCAATTTTATCGCTTTCTCGGGTTCATTATCTTTCAATACTAGTTCCATAAAAATTGATACCACCGACTTTCTGTAAACATAAAATAAATTATAATTTTTAATCGAAACAACGGAATACGGTAAGAGGGGGACACCGACCTCAGAACAACTTTATACACAGAATGATTTGTTACAATTATACAAGTATCCACCTGAAGCAACTCAACTTCGATATCTTTTATTCCCTTTGGTAATGTGTATTTGCTTTTAGTATCTTGAGAAACTGGTGTCGATGAATTATGCGTAAAATCGATAGCTCTGTATACAGCGCGTATCACTTCTTTACTACTCGCTAAAGAAAAGTGACCGATGATGGACTCTGGATTAAATTTACAGTTATCATTTGCACGTGTTTCGGATAATCTGTCCGATATTATATATATTAAACGTTGACTGGAGTCAGTAATAAAAAAAAAACGTTGAGTTAGTAAAACATTTCTACATGATTCAAACAGTTTATGCACTGATAAAGGTACGGTAGAAAAATCAGGTCCATGTACCTGCAATCATACAGCTTCATAAATATAATACTCATTCCTATATACAAAAGAATAAATATATATTATCTTACTGTTATATGATTTGTAATAGCATGGTAACATGTATACAACTGTTGACCATCTCTATCTGACTGTGATAAGAGGAAAGTGTTATTTGATATTGGTTCAGGTGTTATTTGATTCTGATTCACTTCCATGGACGAATCAAAATTAATTGTTGTATTATGAGTATTACGATTATTTGCCATATCTGAAAAATCGGTAAAAGACACTTGCTATTTTCCGATAAAAAAAGTTACTAGCGATAGTATTTCAAAATAAAAGAAATGTTTACCTAAACTCTGATATTTTTTTTCTATAAATTTTCGTCTAAGTCGTCCAATATTCTTGGCGGACAGTTGGGTGAGTCCTTGCAATCTGGATCTAGTAGCAGCAAACGTTTTTGTGGGATCATAGGTATTATCGCTCCCGTGTAACGAATTGTAAGTTTCTCCATTTTCTAAATGTTGCAAACAACTGTAGGCATGCTGCTTTAACAGTAATCTCCACTGCTGTTTGGATTGACTTGTTATCAAGAGAGACACCCTATTGGTAATTTCATTGCAACAAATATGCAGACTGGCGATATTCCCATTGATACGCGCAACAATTGTTTGATGACCACTTTCAAGATTTATAAATATAATCTCTCCATATTCGGTTCCAATAATACCAATTTCGGCTGACGTTACTGTATCTTGCCACCATACTATTGCGGTGGGTCTACAAAATTTTAATAACCAAAGATATAGAGTTAATAAACACTGAATGAAAATTGTTATTATATTGCACTAAATATTCAATTAAAATATGTACTTTGAATGAGAGGATTGCAAACTAATAGAAGGAAAAGATGTTATATCATCGCTGGTCCATCTTTGGTCTATGTCACAATTATTATCGACCAAGCACAGAGCAGGAATTATATACACGGATCCATCTACACTTGCTGCAAGCAACCATGATCCCGTAGAATGAAAACATAATGTTGAAATTTCCTTGTGAGACCCTTGAAACCAAGGAATTCTTTTAATAATTGGAGCACATGTAGAGTTCTTTTTGTAATACAAAAAAATTTCTGCATTCCCAGTTGTGAGGGCTAAAAATAATTTCTTTCCATATTCGCATTGAGCACTGTGTTGTATTTCTGTTGCCTTAATCAAACATTGCAGCTTGAACAGGTTTTCTTCTATGAAACTTGTCATTGGCTGATAGCCTTCTGCTCCTATTTCTGCGAACATTATATTTAAGGCGACCAATTGATCCTAATACTACCTGAAATGTTCGTTAAGTAATATTATGACAAACAGTTATAACATTAAATTTCAAAATGAATAAAAATTTCTACAGAACTTCGGGTACATCGATTGATAATTATTAACAACACGATCCGAACGTTGTGCTTTCGTAAAAGTACATTACGGATTTCCACGAAATATAAATATTTGGATCGATTGAAATTGTCGAAGCTTTAAATACGCTTTGCGAATAATTTGAAACGCGTACGTAAAAGAAAACGTGAAAAATTTACGTGTAAGTCACGTTATACGTTACCTGGTCTTATGGTCGCGTAACAGAGCGATTAAAATATTTAGCAGGATATTGCGTGCCACTGCACCTGTGTTTATATGCTTGAAAAATAGTATAACTGACGAGCAGAGGAGAGCTTCGCGTCTTAAGAAATTCTTGTTGTGCTAAAAATAAATGATTGCAAAAGAAACCTAGACCAAATGTCGCATCGCACATTACGCCCGAGCCTGATAGTCTTTTATGCAGAACAAACAAGGAGAATCAATTATTCACTGTGCATTACATTTTTGCAATAACACCGCCGTCAAATTTCCAAACGTCAGAATATCAAAGGTTAGATTACATATCACCGTCAACGTGACCATACCAAGAAAGATAAAATTACCAGCTTGCCATACCAACGTTTAAAACTATACAGGTAACTATTCAAATTGTCCCACTTGTTTGCAAGGAAAATTGTTGAAAAACAATATAAACACTCAGCGATACAGATTCAATTGGTACTTTGTAATTTGTATTAAATAATAATTGTTTAGTCGTTGAATAAATAATTTATTTATTTAGAATTAAGTGCCGCCATCTAGCAGTAAAAGTGTGAAACTATTCCGCAAAAAACTTGGGCATTTTACTGATAGATGGCGACACCATTAATTTTCCCTGAAATAACAAACAGATATTCTAAGACATTATTTTATTGTTACATTTTAATTTCTCGTGCTCCGAAACAAGCTTACTAACTAATTAAATCAATAGCCACTGTTACAAAGCTTCATTTTTTTTATATTACAATAACATTTAAATAGTGGCGTCATCTAGCTGTAAAAACACTTGAACTATTCCTTTGCAAATTTGGGCGTTTTCCTAATAGATGGCGATAGTTTTTTTTTCCAGGCTTATAGGGTTTAATAAATAATACTTTGTTTATTGGATTAATAACCGTTTATAAAGTTTAAATAATACACGGCATAAATCTCTGTCTTCATATGTATTAGAGATAGAAAAGAAAACTAGTCTAAAACATTGAGGAATGTATTCTATATGAGTAAGTAGAATGTGGCCACTGTTGAATAATTTCTGCTTCGTCGCTGTTTTAGGAAGCTTTTCTAAAAGCTTTTGTCTAATAAAGGACGCAAGACCTGCCAGGACTCGTATTTCATTCTCTATATAGTACATAGATTCGTCAGACAAAAAGGTGCTTCGAATGTTTAGATTACTCTGTGTCTCGATAGTGTCCAAGTTTTCGTAGCTACCAGTACATTTTTATGAAGGAACTGTGCTTAATTATACGAGATAATGGCAGCACAACGAGCATTGCCTCAAAGCAAAGAAGCTTTATTAAAGTCTTACACGACGAGATTAAAAGACGACGTGAAGTCGATGCTGGAAAATTTCGAAGGTAGGTCTCCCTAACCTCACTTTCACCGTAAGGCAATAATATTCCTTGGACTTTTAAAACAAGTGTAAAATTAGATTATAATTTTATTATTGCTTATTTGTTTCGCAGAAATCATCAAGCTTGCCAAAGGAGAAAACGATTCCCAATTATCTCGGATGACACAATGCGAACAAGACACGTATGAAATGCACGTCAGAGCAGCCAATATTGTGCGCGCTGGAGAATCCCTAATGAAACTTGTCTCCGATATAAAGCAATACCTCATACTGAACGATTTTCCCTCTGTAAATGAAGCCATAGCACAAAACAGTAAATTGTTCAGGACAAAGCAAGCGGAATGCGATCAGAAACTGGCATCCTTGAGGGACGACATGGCCGCCGATCTGTACGATTTGGAAGAGGAATATTATACGTCTATATACAAATAATGTAAACTTTATCTTCTCGGGGGATATGTAATTGTGTACTTGTCCTATGGACCATACCTTGAACTGAAATGTGATTTATTTGTTTGGTAATACTGTATATATTTATTTAAATAAATAAGAATAATTTTGATAGTACATCCTTACTACTGAATCGAGCACTCGCGTCAAGACACATGGGAAGATAGGCTCGACGATAATACGGGGGGTAATTATTTCATTTTATTACTTGAATACTTTATAACACACAGACGATACATCACACGATACTTCTTAACTGGTAAGTATACTCGATAAGGTAATGTGGATTCAAGCGTTGGATAATAATAACAATAATAATAATAATATTGAGAATAGTGACAATAATAATCTTAGAGCATAATACTATTTTCTCTTTAATCCTTTTACTCGTATGACGATGCCTTTCCATACTGTACAGCGATAATTTACAAAATTAATACGGAGTTCCCTCAACCGGAGCACCGAGATTACGTATCGATGTATTTGAACGATCGACCGATGGGAATAAAAACTAAACAGTGCAACGTCTCGATTCGGAATGTTCTGCGATCGTAATCTCGTTCGCTCCGTACACAGTATACTGTAGAAAATACAAACTGAGCCGGTCGACGCGGTATTGTTCCTTAAAAAATTGGGAAGCAATCATATAATCATATCGATACTAGGAAAAAAAGAAATAATTAAAAAATATCACAGTGTAAAATGCAACGCTGTGACACAGACCCATCAAGCATCGATTGAACGATAACGTGGAATTAAATGGAAAGCGACATTATGTCGCCGGGACACGCGAGTAGTTATAGCCGGAATAGCATTTAAATACAGCGACGGAAATTAGAACACAGTAGTTGGTTCGGCGTATAAATGCACCTTTTTCGTGCATTAATCGTTATTATTATCATATCGCACGTTTTTTTTTTCCTTGAATCAGTCCGCGATCACGCGATTAAATCCTAATCCAATTACCCATACTGCCACAATCATACTCTTTAATGCGTTAAACGCCACGCAGGTCCCCACAGAATCGAGACAATGTAAACAAAGATGGGAGTTTCTTTCGCAGATATTACATGTAACGTTTGTTTGGTAACCTAGCAGCTATGTTACTATTGTTTACATGTAGATTGTCTAACGATGTATTATCCCCAGCTTTTTTTCAGCCTTGGGCACTCAGTGATCGGAATGACGGCGTAGCCTAATCAAAAAAATGTAGCTACAGTCCGTGGAGACCAGGCCAGCATTTAACGTGTTAATCACTTAAACGCGATTCAACGTAATAATCTGAATTTTACGACGCGTGTTACTGCCTCGAACGTAATTGCGGACAACAAGAAGAAACACAAGTACACGTAGAATTTTTTTCAACGAAAAACTTTGAGACTGACAATAATTTAGTATGTACAAAATTTGATTCGTTTAAAATTAACATTAATTATCAATAAATCAATGTTTTTTCAAAGAAACATTTGAGAATAATTGGTTTTTTTTTCTTTTTTTTTTTGGTCCTCGTCCAAACGTAAGAAACAAAAATGCGCAACAAACCCAACGAAACAAGAACGTATATATGTATATATATATATGTATATATGTATGTATAATATTAATATGTATATTTACACTGAAGTATGAACGAACCTTGAGCATCCGTAAGAAATATTAGTATGGTTTAACATACCCTCAGTATAAATAAGGAATTTTTGGAATTTACAATTGTTACAATTATTCTTGGACTGAAACGTCGACTTACCGTACATATACATTAAATATATACTAAGTAGACTTACGTTCTACTTTGGCAAAAACTTTTACAAATCTAAACTCGACTGTTAATCGTTTACTACTTCGTTTCTTTTTTCTGCTTCGATCGATGTTTCCCTTGCACTCGATCGTTCTTTTTTCGTTTTAATTTTTGTTTTTCTAAAAAATCTTGCATAAATTCCTGGCCTTTGACTGGCAGCTCGAACATGCTTTTACGGCTTAGCATTAAAGTAATCTCAAAAAGGTTACAAAAACGTTCAGTTCCATCGTCGACTTTCTTGGTTGTTGTAAAAATGCGCCAAAAAAAAAAAAATAACAAAAGAAATAAGTGATATGCTTTCGGTTCACGTCTTCTTTTTTCTTCTGTTCGCCCTTGCATAAGCGTTCTCGCCGTTCACCGGGCTCGACGTTTCTCTTAGTGTTTGAATACGTAAACGAGAAACACGCATGCAAGGAAGAAAGAGGAATAGAAGAAAAGTACTGACATACCTTGGCAGTTCTAAATTACACGTTACTTAGGAAACTCTCGTTCGTTTCGTTATCGTACTAATACAAATTAAATGCATATACTTGGAATGATATTGTTTTATCTTGTCTCTTTGCTTCTCCTCCGCTTACTTATCTAAGACACACATCGCTCTTCTCTCAAAATGCATTCTTCTTTCTTCAAGAAAAAGAAACAAAATTTGTTATCTCGACCAACGATAATGTTCGTTTCTGGACGTTTCTTTCACGACGACTTCTTACTTCTTTCCTGCTCGTGAAAAAACAAAAGGGAGGGGTGTGGAATACTTTTAAATTAGTCTTTTCAGTTCACAGGACTTGGCGATTCTAGGGATCGGCTCCGATCGAAGAGTCTCGCGCTTTGAGCATCTAGCGTGTTTTACACATCTTCATTTGGACTTTGGCCTGGTCAGTAGAGAAGGTCGCCAGTGGTTTCGGATCCCCAGGCGCCGGCATCCTGAGCTGGTTTCAAGTAGTCCACGTCGGAGATTTCGTTCTCCGATTGGCCTGGCGTCGACGGCGTCGACGGTGTCGAACTCGAAGACACGGCTCTCGTCACGCCCAGCTCGAACCCCTCGGACGTCAGATCCACCTTGCTCGGGGTGTAACTGGCTAGACCTCCACCACCTGCAGGAAACAAGCACTAGCGTTCAGCACACTATGATCTCTAAGCTGAGGATGGAAACAATATAATAAATGAGACTTTGAAAGATTTAAGGATAGAATAATTTATGAGAAAATTGTTGATGATGGAAAAACGAGAAAAATGTTGATCTACATCGAGCAATAATTGAAACGTCTGGATAAAAATAAGGAACTCGAAAGATGCGACAAGGATTATGCATGATCTAGCCGATCTACACTAGTGACTCTTTTACTGGGTCGATGTTTAAAAGAAGCTGCAACTGATTGTAGCTTTTTGCGCGCGATAGAATGTGGCTCGCGATCGTTGCATCTGCAAAAGACGGTAAACAAAGAAAGTGGTTTTTAATCGATGATAGTAAACACTCTGTAAGAGTGATTCGTGTCTACATTATTCGAGATAGAACGGAGAGATACGCGTTTGACGATACGTTCGTGGCAGCGAGAAGTAACGATTAAAATTACCAAGAAGGGTCGGCATGCTTGTCGGCGAATTGCTCGAGGACGTTTTATTGCTAATCGGAGCTGATTGCTCGACGGAACCGGAAGTTTCGCCATCCACGCTGCTCTCGTCCTCCAGCATCGATGCCTCGCTGGGATACTCGAAGGTTCGGGTTGCCGTGTCATCAAATTGTATTCGATGCTGAAACAAGTGCACGCTTTACATATAGAAACGTTTGTCACGACGAAGAGAAAGTTAGGTACTTTAATGCTCGTGATGTCTACCAAATAAAAGATCATACATGTTCTACGATCACTCGATCTAACCTTGGCCAACCTAGATAGTTTATGTTTTATGTTACATTACTGAATCGTGCACGATTCATTTTGCTCCATTACTGTTACAACATGAATACCTATGAAATTAGATCGTCTATTTATATAAACACGACCACATCAAATAATCGAGCGCAACTCACGAAAGAAACTTTTGGGACAACCTAATACTATTTGCAATTGGTTTCTATTTTTTTTTTTTGTTAATAAATTAGTTACTGCACCGAATCCACGTTCCGCTAAATACGACGATGGAAATGCAATTAAGAACTTTTGAATTACAGCCCACGTTGGCCGTCAGCGCACCCCTGAATCGCTGCGGCACCCACACAGGGGGCGGTGGCGCCCACTTTGGGAATCACTGCTCTAGAGTTTCTTTAAATATCATTCCCCCAGTTTTGAAGTACGTTATTTTACGAATCATGGAAAGCCTCGCCCTGAAATATCTCATTCGGTGATAATCGTATCACGAGACGAAAAGCTTCGACAACGACGGAATACGTTTGGGGCACGCGACCATTGTCGACAGGGACAGTTACACGGCAGAAGGAGCCGCGTGTTCTACGTGGTGTATCGCGAAACACGCGTGGCCAGGTACAAATAAGACACGGGAAGAACAAACAACGGCAACGGCACGCAGCCTCGAATAACAGTAACCCGTCACACTGGATGCTTTTTCGACTACGAGCGAGGACATCGCCTCCTCGTTCGCTCCTTGTCGACGAACACGATCAAAAGAGAAAGCAATTCTTTTTTTCTAGAGAGCCTAGAACCAGCCTTCCATCCTGCATCTGTCACGATGGAACTTGGAGGAATTCATTCGTAGGATTCGACGGGGACCGTTATTAAATTTAATTATTTACGTAAGGTGACGGCAAACCGGGTAAGGTGAGACTTTACGTAACCTCGCACCAAATAGTACTTATTTAACTAGCAATTTCAAAGTTGAAAAGAAACTATTACTTATACGTCAACATGATATGTGGGACAAAGCAAGGCTCGTCGCGATTCGTAATAGAGTAAATCTGCACACAGGGAGAAAAGGCTTTCTTCTTGGCGCGAAAATGGCCCAGTCGTTAAACAGGACACGTTTTCTGTTGGCCAGAGGTAAATATCAAGATGGAAAGTTGCGTCCCCCGATGTCGACGCTTGGTTCGCGAGGACGAGCGTGCAACGAGTGTCAAATCGTTCCCCGAACAGGGATGCATGGAAACCATCGAGACCTGCTCCCATTGGTCGACGGTATATTGATTTTCACGGAGAAAACGGCGAACCGGACTACCCTCAAAAGAGTATAAACCTTTTGTGCCGCTCGCGTGCTTTCTCGGCTGTAAAATCAACCTCGAGCAACCGACGGAGTTTCCGCGCCAACTTTGCACGTGCTCGCCGATATATCGCACCGGTGCATAGGCATCGAATCGAAAATTGGTAGAAAGTTGAATATTAACAATCGTAATTGTACGAATAGCATTCATCACCGTAGGTTTATTTATGTGACACGATTATGGCTCAAGAGGAACGTCGAGATTGTCGCGGACGGGTCCGTTACTTTCAACTAGATCCGACGAAACAATGAGCCTCTTATCGTTCGCGAGAAAGGAAGCAGTTTATCGCCGAGGACAATGGGAGAAGGAAGTTAAACAAGCTTGTACGCGTTTACGCGTTACGTTTTGCGTCCTACTGCCTCGTAACGCGATCAGAATGCGGTCGCTCGACTCACTCAAAAATTCCACAATTATTGCAAAATATGCTGGCCACCTCGTTTGCCTTCGGGGTCAAAATCGACAGAGGAGAACCAAAAGCTCTCAACTTTTTCTCGTGTAGCGAGTAACCATTAAAAATTAACGTTTCCTTCTTTTTACATATTTCAATCTCCGTGATCGTTCTGAACATACATCCAAAACAAATCCAAGTAATTTCTAAGGAATGATAGAGAAATTATTATGGATAATCCGAATTTCTAAAGAAAATCAGATAGTCTCGAATAACGATCGCCAACTGATAAAGTAACGAGCGGAATTAATAATTGCCAATTATCTTTTCAATCCAAAGAAACAAGCAACTAAAGAACCTGTATCGCGTGCGATACGAGTATCATCGAGTGAGAACCACTGGCTTATACCAAACAAACAGGTATGCCGCGGCCAGTTTGATCGTTTTATCGCGATCCTCAAGAAAACCGCGTATTACGCGGGAGACTACCAGTCATTTAAAACGCGTTCGAAAACCCGTTTAACGAGGAACGGATAAACACCGAGTCGAACCACGAGTTCATTCAGATTCATTTAAAACAGACTTTTGTCGCGAAGTCTATAATTTCATCTCTACTTCAGCTGTAATATTGATTTTACTCTTTATATTCCAACGGCGAGCTAATCTCACATTCCAGATCTCGGACTAACCTGATCGTGTCTACGTTTTCCGACTAATTAACTAAGGTGCAAAATATGGCTAAGGAGTAAAATACACGAATATACACCAGCGCGCAAATATAAAATTAGGATGTTATAACGCACCACCACTAATTTCCCTAATAGTCGCACTCCTTTGCTATATATCACGAACCCAATCAACAAATTTAATTAGATTTCTACGCACTAAAATTCAGTTCGAGGCAAGATAACATCGTCTCGACGATTCCGTGAGGCTTAGCATAAAGTTTAACGACACTAGCGTGAACTCCGGGTTACCTGCGCCCTTTGAAACACGATTTTGCAGAGGGTTGAGGGGGGACTTGCCACGCAGTGGCTTTTTCCCGGTGTCAGGGAGTCGTTCCAGCCGTACGGTAGGTAGTATAAAAGCGTCCAGGAATTTATCGTCGCGACGCCCGTCTCCCTCGGTCCCTCTCGAACCACCCGCGTGTCTCGCCGCAACGGCGGCGTTAAATGGACGCATAAAGCTTGTTCCTCGCTGTAAAAACTAGACGCGAACGCATCCGTTATGTCCTCGCGAAACCAGCAATCTTTTCCTCGCTGACAAGATTAAAGGCCCCTGAAGTTATCGCTGAAGAGCCAAAGGAGTCTTGAATTCAATTTAACACTAGGTTTGCGGTGATTTCTTATCGGATTTTTATTAGGATCTAGTCTGTCGAGCCCGTGACCTTGGCACGACCTTGAATTCGAAAGAACGCGTTAAAGAGCGCAGGAAATACGCACGATGGCCACGATAAATCCGACACCACGCGTAACGCGCTTTTCGATAAGAGAGTTAACGGTCGGTAGCCGCAATTACTCGCTGAATTTTCCGTAACGAAGCGAGATTAGAAATTCAAATTCACTTTTTGCTGCTCATCCAGCCGACAGCACGCGTTCCACCGCGAATCGACTCTCGTGGGTGAAGAAAACGCGCTTCGAGAGATCAGAACTGACCGATCGGGGCGAAAGGACAAGTTCGTTAACCGACGCAACGAGTAAATAAGTAAATCCACTGAAAAATGACAAAACCTTCGTATGTAAAATATTCATTTATGTTACGTGCTTCCTTCCTCGAGTTCTCCTAGATTCGTCGCTGAAATTGACTCCCGTAGTTTCTCGACTCCCGCAATCGCGTCGGGACGCTGCAACCGTGTTACAATCAAGAAAGAGAATTACCAGCGTGCGGGTAATTTTCTCGAGAACGGAGCGATTTCGCAATTATTGCGAGAGGTGACGGCACCGAGAGGGTCGATGGCCACGATAGTCACGCGAACGAATAAAAATACCAGCGAGAAGTTTTCCCTCGATATGAAACACGGGCGAACTCTTCCAAATAGACAAGGAAAATCTTTATCTGAACTAAAGTGGCAGGTATCCATTAAAAAATAATAAATGTTCGTCCATTATCCGCTATGCAAGGACAGGCGGGGTTACCAGAATTTATGTGCATTTCGTATTATGGCAGCTAGTTTCTTTTTAAATTTTAATTTAATATTCGATTTAACACTCCCTTCTTTTCGATCTACTTTCGAATATTAAATATACACCCTTACGAAATAGTGGCTTACCAAGTGAATTTCCACGTAAACAAAAATTTCGAACTCGAGGCCCAGTTTCGACCAAGGCCAGGGTCGTTAGTCGATGAATCGCTGACGATTGTAAACAAATCGGCGACGATTCCAAAGGCACGTTTCGTGTGTCGCTAATTCAGCGTAATGCAGACACGTGGTTAAACCGTCATCGTCCAACGCAACGGTCATTTAAGAAGAAAACCGCGAGCGCTTTTGTTTCGCGCGATGCAATTATGCAATCGACTCCGCATGCTGTCGTCGGGATGCCTCGTTATCGCCGCTTCTGCGAATTCCGCGTTAATTATTCGCCGACTCGACCTTCGTTTCAGTTGCCACGTACACTACGTAGGCGAAACGGTTTTGTAAACGGGACTGGAAGCTGACAGTGACAACCACGAGAGATAGGAAAAGACTTCTTATCTAGATAAAAACGTCAAACGCAACTATTTGGATTTTACTGGTTAAATAAAGACTGAAATTTGAATTATGAAGGGGTATATCTGTATTTAACGAAGGCTCCTGATTATTATCGAGCAATAAAACGAATTTAATATAAACAAATAAGTCGTAAAAATTGTTATGAATTTGTTTGATGCATCGAATTGATCGAGTGGCCTTGAATCCCGATAAATCTTGGAATTTCAATCATGACATTAAACAATGTTGTTCGAGTGTAATTATTTGTCCATCTAACATTCGAATCGTTCCTATTTATCGTGTGTTTGCTGAATAAATAATTCACGGAACATCACTCTATCCGTTACGCCAAGTCAACATTGATTTAGGAGCACGTGTGTCGTTAGAAAACTCAACAGTTTGCTATTGTGTGCTCGATCCCTTGTGCAAGTAGTTCATCGATGTAATTCATCGAAAGTAAGGCCAAGGGGATTCTAACTCACATTCCCTGGAATACCAGTCGAGCGCCTTCTCCACTGGACCATTTCACATCCTACCACTCGTGTTCTTAATTGACTCTCTATGAGCTCCTCAAAAACTAACTAAACTCGAAGAAAATTCCACGCATGGCTCTTCTATGAAATAATAAATGTGTAACGTGTATTTAGACGTCGTTTCTGGCGTTCGGCGATGAAATTCAGTTCCCGCGAGGCGCGCGTCGCGTTATTGTTCACGGCGTCTTCGATTTCAGGAGAGAAATCTGCGCTACGCTGAAATATTCGAGCAGGAACAGGGTCAGTAAATTTCGCACGAGTCTTTGCTTTGTTTCTACTATACTTCTAACGCGCCAGAGCCGACCAAGACACGCGAAGGTTTATCGTTCGACGACTTCGCGCGGGACAAGTATACATTGGCAATAAAACAGATTGTTTGCGAGCCAAAAATGCGCTGGAACAAAGTGAATCGTAAAGAACGAATTATCCACGCTGCGCTTGGCTGGATTGCGTTTGAAAACGACCGTTTGCAAACTTCCGTGCACGGTAACTTATATGTATATTGGGTGTAGAAATGTATTCTAATTAATTCGTTTTGAGGTAAACCAGGGTTGTGAACAAATCCGAAGGCAGAGAATTAATTTCTACATCTGACACTTTCGAATATCGAAAGAAAGACAAACTTGATGTTTTGTAAGTGTCACGGCAGAATGACCTTTAAATGATTCATTCCACTTTCTGCTTCGCCTTTTACACACGTTCGCGGGTATAATCATGGAAAAATAAATTGGAAAATTGAGCAGTAAAACGGGTAATTGGTCGGATCAGTCGAGCGATTTCAATGGCTCGGAGTGCTCGAGGCTCGGTTCGACGCAACGCCAAAAATGACAAAAGAAAGGAGAGTTTCGCAGTCACCGTCGTCTTAAATGCCTTTACCTTAAAACGAGGCTGGCCGAAAGCAAACGCTTGCGCGTACCTAGCCATAAAAGTAGGCATGCATCGCGTAAAGTTTATCTTCTTGGCGCGAAAGTGCGCGTTTCCGTGCGTTGGAAGCGTGCGGGGCTTAGAAATGTCTTAGACGGCGGGAGGCGGGGCCGCTCCTCGGCTGGCACGCTATATATTTTAATTTTATCGATGGTAAAAGGAATTCTAACGGTGAAAAATTGAGAGAGGCGCCGTAACCATTTGCATCCGCGGCTCTGAGAAAAATGGCAAAAATCTCTCGACGCGCCGCGAATGTTGCCTACCCTCGGCACTTAAACCCGCGGACGTTTCTCCTGACAAATTCTTCCTTCGACAGCAATTAAAATGTTGATATTCGAAACATTTAAAGTTGTTGAATGTTTCGCTAAATAAAACACTCGGGTTTTTATGTCGTCCACAGCGGCAATATATTTAAGAAAGAGAAAATAATTTAGATATACGACGACTGATTAAATTCGTTCTCTGCGCGACAGTAATGACCGAAACAGTCGAGTTCGGTAGAACTGTCGATCGAAAGGTCTCGAACAAAGGCAAAGTGAAACCTCGAAGTTATACTAGTTTATTCTCCAAGAAAACTAATATCGCAAAAATATTTTACGCGGCAGTGATAAAATTAAGCGTTGAAATTTTGCAGGAATTAGTAGGACGAGTCGTGGAGGGAGGAGCCAGCATTTTCAAACCGACAATTGTTCGGCGATAAACTCGCAGCCGCGCAATTGCGCGTCGTGCGATCGATTGTTCAACGTTTCTATCGATCAGACACGCTCGACGAAGTACATAAATTCGAAGGAAATACGATGCATCGACGAACAATCGATTTTCTCGAGTGGGCACTCTGGAAGATCGATCGCAGTACAATAACCGCGACAATAACTGCGAACAAAACTAACAACAAGCAGGTACTGCCCGATAGAAAGTTCTAGCGCTTGTTATTTTTGTAGTTGCCTCTCGTTGAAGAACTTCGAGTATGAAATTTTTCTGTGTTAACAGATGGTACTACCTGGAGCTACGAAAAGATGATTTCCAAGACGTTAGGCCAGGACTTTCGAACGATACTTGTCTGGTCTACTTTAGAGCACGTGCTCGAGGCGATACCGCTGTCACAAAATTGTCCCTAATATCTTCAACGTACGGATAATTAGGTACCTCGTGGTATTTTCTCTAGAATCGCTCCTCCCGTATCGCGGAACTTTCGAATATGCAAATCCCACCTTTTACCGGTTTCGATTTTTCGTATCGCTCGTTTGCGCAACGTTATTAAAGGTTAGGGCTCGTGCCGCTAATTGGACACGGAAATCTAAACGAAAGACGAACTTGTCCGTTGTCCAATGTCGTTATATTCAGGCACGCGTACTGTACGTAGATTTTATTTTAAGTGTTGCAATATTTCTTACGTTACAAGATAATCACAAGTCTTAAAAGAACCCTATAGGGGAGTTTTGTTTAGGGTATGGGGGTACTCGTGGCTGATCTACCTAACCAAGGGCCACATGGGTCCACAAAGGATGGGAACCAACGCCTCCGCGATTAAAACGATCAAAAGTTTGCAATTTTGAATCTAAATAAATAATTTTCTTTTTCTTTTAAGTCGCGTGCCCCGAAGAGCGAACGTTGAAAAAAAATGTAGCGGTTTCACGCACGACCTTTCGTTCGACGTGTTGCGTAAACCAGGGAAAATCCTCGAACCCGGAAGTGATAAATGCGGGGTTTTCCGTGCGAAAGAGATATCGTAGCGCCGTTTAGGGAGGCGCGTGGAGAACGCAGCCCGACGTTTTGCCGCGTTCTCATGAACCACGGTAGATTAACTCCTCCGACGAGCTGCTCGAAAAATCGTTGCCGCGGTTCGCGCGTCGGCTACTTTTACTTTGCAAATCGGCACCGGTAACGGGCCGAGCCTCGACGGTTCTGTCGTCACGGGAATCCGCGTAAACTCCAGCCCGTGAGAAAGTCGATCCGCGAAACGCTTCCATCTTTTAACGAGAAAGATTATCGACGCTCCAGGCGTCCGTCGAACCAGAAACCAACGAAATTCTCAACTGGAGAAATTATTTCTTGATCTGAAGATATTTCATACGCTACCTGAGGGATGCGTCTTTCTAGGAGTGCATTCTTTTTTATGGAGCAGTCTCGAGGCAATTTTTATGATTTTTCTGGGGGCAAAATATTTGAGATACATTTATTTCAGAATAATTTATATGCGTATATAGACGATTCTCTGTTAGGGAAGTTAACGCGAATCGATTCTCGAGACTGTTCCAGAACAATATCTTTAGCAGCGGCTGGGAGGAGAAGTGAGGCCGTGAAATTTAATGACGCGCCTTGCACAATGTTATAGCACATTAATTATTTAGAACGTTTATCTATAGTTGGAAAGGAGAGTGCTATCGTTTAATCCACTTTCAGGCCATATATGTAAAGCGATCGTGTACCTTAGCGTGATAACGCAATCAATGAAATTTTCCTGTTTGATACACGGTAAACTAAACTAACCTTCATATTTTCTTTAAAGCTTCTATGAAACCATTACAAAAATATTCGAAGTCCTGTTACATCTCAAAGCTTACAAGTACATAAATGTGTCGGGACATGTCGTGAAAATTCCACAAATATTCTCGTAATATTCACTTGTAGCATTTTGATAAAACCGATGACACCGAAAAAGAACGGAGCGTTTACTTCGTCAAGTTTTAATTACACAGACTCGAAAATGACTCCGCACGAGTGCTCGGCGCATAGATAACAGCGGGACCATTAATTGCGCCGATTACGCAAGTTTGTTATTTTTGAACGTCACAGCTTGTCAAACATAAACAGCAAAGACGTATCCTTCTTCCTGGAGCAGTTAAAAGGAAAACAGACGCGAGGAAAGTACTTGCCGATGTGGTTTGACTGGTTCAGAGGTGGGAAAATTCGAATTTTGTCCTTAAAATATTGCGATTTCTCCAATCTTTAATAGTTCTTATCGCATTCAATTCAACCTATGTCCAGAATCAAGTAAAATACGAGTTTATTTGCCTTGTTTAGGAAGACTAGAGCGAGTTACTGTGCCAAACGTGAACGTTTTTATGCGCTCTTATATTATATCAACAAAATCAATGACTTACATATTTTTTTAAATGTCTATATATCTTGTCAAGAAATAAATAAATACATATTAGGTCTACAAATCAATGTTGTGCGTTTCATTACTATGAATCCTAGTACTACAATGATCAGTAAATATTTCTGTTCAAACTATACTCATACATAATCCGAACGGAAAGGCACCGAATTAATTTCAGCGCCTAACGTTACATCTTCCTCCGATTCTTCGGATCACGATCTGCTCTAATCTACACGGATACGTGCCGTGGGCCGAGTAGGAGGTTTAACACCGTCTCGAATCGCTTCTTTCCAGTGGGGGACAAAAAGCGCATCGAAAATTCCCGCGTAAAAGAGGCTACACGAAATAACGAGCGATTCGAAGGGAGGAGACTGAAAGGCGTGCACGGTCGCTTCGCCCTTGAATATTTTACAGTCTCTTTCACAAGGGAAAGTGCATTCCCACGAAGAGCGAAGGGCCTTGGTTACACGGTATTACGTCGCTTGCTTTTCCACTTAACGGAGCTCCCGCGGCGCGATGGAACCGCGACTGATTAGATTAGATACCGCGGCTTCGGTCGCTCGCGAGATGTAAACCTATCTCTTCGAAGAGCAAAAAAGTAAAACATCGATAAACGATTTATTCACGTCGATAGAACGCGCATGGTGTTATTTACAAAGAAGCTTTCACGATTTTTCACGAGCTGGTGACGAGTTTATTCGCAGAATAGATTACGAATACAAAGAGAAATTATTTGAACAAGGTTCTACTCGTTCGATGGAAAACATTTTAAAAGGGATTACGAAACGAAGAAGAGATTATATCTTTTACAACTGGATACAAATAAGTAGTCTGTAGATTGCACGCGAGTATCGTAGGATCGTATTCTTCAGCATTTTTTTCACGACGAACGTTTATTTTCATTTTTAAGAAGATAGTTCTAATAAATTTATTGCTTACATGGTTATCACTGATAAAGTCTAACAGCTGGGTATTTAAAATGCTTGAACCTAAGCTGTTCTCTTTAAATAGAAACAAGATAAACCAAAGCCAATGTTACGTGAATATGAACTCTTCATGAATATCGGTCAATGCATTGAATTTAGTAAAAAGCTTCAACTAAAATGTAATTAAATTACATAATTAAAATACGTAATTGAATTACACTGTAACTTAATAAGCACAGCCGTGATTATAATAAAACAATCAAACTGTCGCGCATGATTCGCACAGTCAACGACGTGTACGTTCAAAAAATAATTCTTCCCAAGAAAAAATTCAAAATGAAACGAACCCTGGTCTAGAAGCTGATTCGATCCCAAGAACCTTGCATCACGAGCATTTCCAAGTAGACTAATTTCTTCGCGGCGAAGATAAGAGAAGCATCTTACCTTGTGATTCCGCGGTGTCCTGGAAAGGTTGCTGCGTCCATTGATGAGAACATTGTCGTTGAAAAACGACACGTCACATGGCGAGGGTGGACCACCAGCAAGATCCCATTCACCGTCGTCGGTCGTAGACGCGTCCAACGTCGCGTCCAAAACTATGATGCCTCCATCGCCGACCTGCCAAGCAGGAAAAAGGAAAACTGAGCTCTCCAAATACGAACGATACATTCCTCGTGAAATCCTTCGAGGCGACTTTGCAGTCTCGTCGATCGAGTTCGAAGGAAACGCGTCGATTGTTCGCCTCGGCCATGGAAAATTCATTTGGTTAAGGTGTGTCGTTTTCCCAGCGTGGAAAAACGTTTGACGACGCTCTTGCGACCGTCGCGGTCGTCACTGACTGTCGAAGAAAATTTCGCGACCGCGCGTGACAACGCGTGTCCACGTGCTCGTCACCTGCGATACACGTGCCAAATTTCCGCAAAAGCACGAGGCGAGCTGCTCGATCGAGAAAATTCGCGTGATAATGAAGGATTATTATTTGCTGTGGTTCCAGGAAGGCATTAGCATACCTATTCTGAAATATCTTTTAGTGTAGAAATGACCCATCGGTCTGAATGATATAAACGCGTTCGAAGGACATTTATCCCCGGTATGCGTGTCAAAGACGCGTTTCATCGAGCGTGCTTTCCAAATCCACAGGATGTTCATTCACGAAATAATTGAAAGGCGGCGGATGTGAGCGAATAAAGCGACCGAGTATTCGGGAACGCGTGTCGTTCTGTACGCGTTTTTACTCGACATTGAAAGTGGACATCTGTCTTCAATCGCGCGCGTAACGCTCCCATTCGTCTGAAACTGTAACCATAGGATCACGATGATCGTCTCCACATCCGTGTGGAGCTGTGCAATTGTACTTTCCAGAGATCTCGAACGTTTTACCAGAGATGAAAAGTATGTATGTGTACGTGGAATGGTCGTTAATATAAATTTCGTTAATATAATAATCGTCGGTCATTGGTACGATATACTTATTGATCTTCCGTTTCTCTCCTCCGCGACGAAGAATTCGGGTTGAACGGCGATCTAAGGAAAAATGCGGTCACGGATCATAACGCGAAGAAGCCGCATTACGGACGAGCAGAGATCGGGGCCGCGTAATGCAATATCTGGATTTGAATGTAACGTGCCTTGGACGCGCTGGAACGAGAAGATATCGATCGCGGAGTCGGACGGATTATCGATCAACTCTGTGAAAGATAGTCCTCTCGTCGCCAATTCCTGGCCAGTGGTTGATTTCATAAGTAAATCCACTTTGAAACGTCGAGTTCAACTTGCAGCCAGAAAAGGGGATTAGAAGATGTCGAATCATCTCGAAATAATCAATCTATAATATAGCGGAAAAATGAACACAAAGTTTGAATTATTCATTTATTCGTACTTCCACGTTTTAGGAGTCCAATTCGCGAGATAATTTATCTGCGCGTTATCGCCGCCGCGGGTAATAAATATTTACGCTATTTATCGATAGCGTCGTGAGAAGAAAGTAACTCAATATTTCCGCTCCTCCCGGCGCAATTAATTTCCTATCCCTTTGTTACGTCGTATTATGCAAGCGATTCCACGCGATAACGCGCCGTGAGAAAAATGGCTCGTTCGGCGTTTACCGTGTAATCTCGCGTAACGCTGGAACAGGTAGACGGATTAACTCTGACAACTTAAAATTAGCTCTGATATGCACGCCCGTAAACCTGACTAATTCACCTGCCCGCATTGTTTGGAACCTGAGACGCAAACGGATGATTTACGACTCTAAATTTCTGCCTCGACGATCGCAGGCCTGCCATGAGACTTAGGTGCACCAGATGGAGTCCTCGAGTCTTTATCGAGATGATACCAAAAGATTTTTCCTTCTCCCTTTGTTCTTTTACGTGGTTTGTTTGTTACAGTGATAAGAAAAGACACCTTTTATCGGTGTTATAATTACGGTGTGACGTTACACGTTGACTTATCATTTTCTGCAAAATAATCAGATTGCAAAGTAAAAATAATAAATTCATGATTTCTGTCACGAAACCAAGACAAATTTTTATTAGACTGTTCACTTTTCCATGCGATTAATCAATCGCACAAAAATGTGGGTTAATTTAAATAAAAATATCTGCAAGTATTATGCAGCTCTCGAAATCGAGCACAGGAGCAAGGAGAAAAAAAATCTGTTCGATTAGTTTCCCAGTCCGTAAGGCTACTTTAAGGGCAAGGACGAAGCGGCAACGAACCTGAAGAGGTCTCCGACACCATGAGAAATTCCCAGGACGTTTCTTTCCATTATTCCGAGGTATCACTCCTACAGGCTGGACCTTGAACCCTGGAAGAGTCCAACGACGGTCGCCTAACGATTGCATGCGAGTGTACTTCTCCAGGTAAACACCTGCGTCCGCAAAGTGTGCACGCGTCGTCTGCAACCCGCATACGTTCGTTTCTTGGCGTGAATCGTTTCGAATAAGGCGGGAAGCATGTGCACAGGGTGTACAGAAAATAATACCGTGCCAAGAGTCTTGCAAATTAAAACAGAAAGAGAAAAACAGTTGTAAGATTGGAAGAGGAGATGTGCTTAACCGGTGACGACAGGCCTAACTGACGCAGAACTGCCACAACGAACCTGAACTTCTGAATGCTCGCTTTGAATATCAACCAATTTTTGTTTCTTTGAAACAAACTGTAACCGTCATGTTCAGCTGGTTCTCGACACAATACCTGACAAGCGGAAAACACGAGCGCGAAAATCGCGATAATAGGAGCACGAGGAGACTCGTTATTTCTTATCAACGTGCTGTCTTACCGAATGCCACGTGCAAACGGATGCACGTTTCGCAAAGCGTGTAATGTAATTGTTACTAATAATATACTACAGTTGTACTATAATTATCAATAACTTGATCTTCAAATATTATAATGTTATAAATTGTGAGTAAATTGTGAATATATGTCGTATCTCGAAGTAGACAAGCTTGGTGTCACTGAAAAGGTCTCGGTTCGGAGTTGTAGCCGACGGACAACTTTTCACCTGAGAAAACCGCATTTGGCGGTTCGAACGCGGCAAGGGTATCGCTTAACAAACCTCTCGAGCGTGCCTCGAGCATCTCGCTATATCGCTTCTACCAACTGCACCGTAATCGAGTTTGCTCCTCGAGAAGGTATCCTTGACCTTCTTTCCTTCGATAACTATTACCATAGTCTGTCCCGTTCGCATTCTACGAACAAGACCACAATATTTCTCACGTGTGCCACGAATTCGCGATACGAAGGCGAGACAAGCTCTGCCTTTTACTTTGATAAGACATCGATTGTAAACAAAGCGATCGTCTTGTCTTCGTCGAGGTTCGTTACGTTATTCAAAATTTATTCGCACTTGTCCGTTCAGAGTTTCATTGAAGTATACCAAAGAAATGAGAATTTAATTCAACGCTTACGAGGTCCACCGTGAGTGAAGTTTCGGAAACATTGTCTAGGGCACCCCAAGTTGCGATGCTTTAGGCTAATTAAAGCAAACATCCCTTTAAAATATTAGTAGTTCTCTTTCCTCGATAGAGACATCCTAAGACATCCCGAAGGACTCGGATTCACAGGGAAACTTGAATTGTGCGCCGATCGGTTCGCGGTCACGAGAGGTCGTCGTTGCTCCGAAGAAATAGCGAGGCAGAGGTTTAGATAGCCGATCAGCCAGCTAAGAAATGGCATTCGCGTACCGTGGCCGGTGACATTCCGTGAGATGCCATGGGAGTTTCTCGTATATGGCCGTCCTAGAGCGACAGGGGACGAGAGAAGCTGTGCGCAGAGGTCCGTTATCGTGCCTCGCTCCTTGCGTCTACCTTCTATGGAGCACTGCGCTCTAACGAACGTGTCGCAACTGAATCGACCGCTACGATTTTTGGTATGTAGGCCGCACGACAATAGCCTCGTCTACCTTGGTTCCTGCTCTTCCACCCTCCCGAGCAAACAATACATTCTTCTATAATTTGTAGCAGAATGGTACCTTTATGGTACATCTGAAGGCTGACGCTCGAGTTTCTAACCATCCAATTCGATGGACGTTCAATTTTCATTTGAGTTTCCAAAATGGAGCGAAAGGTGCATTCTATCGAACTAGGGTGGAGGAGGATTTGCGACGATGAATAATACAGCTCCTTTTTTTTATAACACTGACATCTACCGACTTAATAAATCTCGAGTAATAAAATGATGACACAACTACATATCACAACTCACACGTGCGTTCATTCGTCATCTACTTTTCGAATAAAGCAAGAGTTCGCTGCGTTGCGGTTTATTATCGAGCCTGTCCGAAAAAGCATGCGAAGCGGCGTCGATAGGCGACGGCGTGACGCATCGGCGATACCCAATAGCGAGGCTTGTCTGTGTTCTTAATTACCAATCGATAAACAGTTTGTATGACTCATCGAGGTGTACCCTAAACTCGCTGGCTTCTCGAGGAACGTTTGTTCGCGCGCGAGGATAAGGCTGCTATCTAGCTTGGACGCTAGTTTAACGCGTTGTTTGACGCGCGACGATGAACGTGTTGGAATTCGAAGGGAAGCGAGGCACGCGGTTGGAACACGACTCGAATTCGTACATACCAGCTACCATTCTGTTTCCCTAGCACTCGCCCCGCTCGGAAAACCAACGCGAGACATGGGGAATCATCGAACGTATCGTTGGAAGAATGTAGAAATATGAACGTGGAATCGTTGTACTTCGAGTAAGAGAAAAATGATTTATTTGAAAATGCTATTCGGTATTTATTTAGAATTCATGCAGAATTTATTCCTAATTTGTTACTCGAATAAGAAACTTACTTATATGAAGCTATTGAGGGATCACTCGATCGCTATAAAGATATACTTGCGGCTATGATGCAAGTAGTAGGACGCTCGTATAATTATAATAAGATAGGAAAGGCAGAACGATGAGCGTTTCAAGGAGTCCGGTTTTCCTTTCTGGTCGTTACGCGCGCACGAATTACATCAGCGGCTCCCGGCGCATTTATTGCGGAGCGCTGTTCGTGATAACAGTAATAACACGGAAAGCGAAGAAACGCATTTAATAGTTATGCAATAATGCAGACCTCCCTTCCGGTATTCGCGTCCTTGTATGGTCGCGAGCAATGTCCGTTGATCGCGACCATGCCGTAGGATATCGAGCGGTCTATTGTACCGACAACAATAACAGTAATGATAAGGAAACTGGTCACCGATTGTACGCTCTCTTGCTGGGCGAGTTAACGTCGACATTCCTAGTCAATTACAGCACGCAACTTTCGAGTCTTGTGTGTTCGGATCTGTGTCCATGAATTGGTTGTTCCATGATACATTTCGACACTTTTTCTTTGAAATTTAGGTACAGCGTAATGTCTTTATCGATATCTAAGTGTGTATCAAAAGATGTCTCGAAATGTTGAGATATTGTGAGTTTAGCAGATGTTTGGAGTTGGCTTATTTAGTAAATTATAACTAGATTACGTGTAATAATGTAGAAAATAACATCTATACACGTGTTCACGTGGAGAACCCTACTTCCAATTTGTTAACTCTTTCTAAACAAATCGATAGTCAAAGTGTCCATGCTCCGCTAGACAAGCTCACGCGAGTAGAATCCGTGAAAGATGACAAACGCTTAGGCTACTCATATCCGCGGTAGAGAACGTCCCACGACTGAGAATATATAGTTCAGGTTCGTCAACCCACCGTCTGAATAGCGAGCCTGGGATACCGAACAGCTGTTCGTCTAGAAAGTGCTGCGTTACGGGGCTTGATTGATGTTGATGTTCATTTGATGTCTCTATACGTCTTTACGTACTTTATATTGTTATCAAGAAAATGTACTGGAACTGTATAACCGCTGGGTTTCATCAAGACGGACTACCAGGTAGAGAAGAGCGAAATTCGAATACCATATGACGAATAGGGACAACGCACAGCGATTTATTCGCAACGTTCACGTAATTTAACAGCTGTTAAAATGCGTTCGTGTTCCCAACGCAAACTTCTATCCTTCATCGATCTCTGAGACTCGGAGTAAGGTTCAGTAGAGATGTAAGTGATTGGGATCTGTCCTGTACCTTTTTTCGTGATATCATCTCTAAAACCGAAAAGAAACTCGCGCCCAACGAAATTCTGGATTTTCGTCGCGGAAGCGACGTAATTAAGGCACGTAGAGACGTCACGTAATTTCTGCTTTCACCGGGGGATAAACTTTCAAAAGATTGTGAAAGATTTTACCGTTAACGTGCCGTTTAAACACGCGCGTCTCGCGAGCCGCGGAATTGATAATATTTACAGGGGTTAACGACAGAGATCCTCGAAAGCTTCGTGAGAATCAAATAGAAATCACGGACTAAGGAAGACAGATGAAAATTTTAGGGAATCTGGTATACACATGTACAAATACACGTACAAAATTTCCAAAGTGTTACGTACCGCCTTAAGAAATTTGGGTTGACACACGTCTGGTTAAAAGTTTTCAGAACAATTCATTCCCGATTATGAGAAGCTTCCTGTGCAAAGTGATGTTTGCATCGAGGCGATTACGCGTCACAGCCATAGATTTCTATTAACGGGTTCGAATGAACCTTTTTGGATGAATCTAACAACGCATGTAACACGTATCGCCGCTGACGTTCTGACGTTGCAATTAATTTCTTTCCGGCTACATTACGAAACGAGCACCGTTTCGGTCGGCTACCTCCAGGAATTCCAGCAGGGACGCCTCAGGAATTTCCTCCCGTTTTCCTTTTTCTTCGAATCGTTCCAGTCTACGTCTACGTCCAGTCTTTGTCTTACTTTACAAGCCTTTGGCCGATACTGTGTTCCACGGAGCCATGATACTGTTTCCATGACCGAAAATAGTTTGGAAATAACGCTAGAACAGAGAGAATCGTTCCACGACCTAATTCGGCGAACGCATTGCCAGGTGAAGGGAGCCTTTTACCTCGTTACCGAGGCCCGTCGAATATTTTCGTCGATTAATCAGACCGATTATGCCGTTCAATTACAAAGCCAACGTCGTACCCTGCCGACTGGGTGCAATGTTCGGGATTGCGTAATTATTACGAGGTCGTCGAAGGTTAATTAACGCGACGGACGGTCGCGCGCGATACGATCGCGTCGCGTGCGATCCGCGACCATCGCGACCAATCGCTATTCTCCCCTAAGACTCGAAGGACGCGTAAACCGTTGGCTGTTTTTAATCTGACGTAATACTACGGATAATTAATTCATTATCCTGATCATTGCTAACGAATGACCATTTGTTAACAGTTGTAATGACGGGAAATACTAACTTCGAGTATGGTGAAATATTAGGCGTGGAAATGAATTCTGTGCGTTTGTATTAAAACTCTTATATTAAAACTCACTGAAATATGCGAAAGGTCAGCCAAGACTATTTAGGAGTCGATCGATAGCAATAGCTTGCGTCGATTTAATTTTGTATAATCAGATACCAAACGACATTGGGACGCGCCTATACTATTTCGCGTTATCGCCGTACAAAGTCACTTAATCTCTGTTTAATTGTGAGGGGGAAAGCGACCCAATCAGAAGCCGCAGCAGCTGTGCCTGAAACGCGCGTTAACCTAATGTTACATACAAGGAATCCGATACACGCGACATGTCATCAATCGAATTACGCGTGTTCGCGCGAAATTTTATACGAGGTAAACGTACACGAGTAACCGTATACTACCAGCCACGAGAAAAATACCTTTAAGATACGTTTCCATGTACTCCGTACGACTTATACTGTTGTATACTGTGGACAGTTTGAGGAACATGAAATTTGTCGAATAAGTGTGACAAGTAACGAAGAAATCTATTATTTGTTATGCCAGGGCGTTAAAATTAGCGATCTCTAAGTCGTAGCTTTGCTACGGCTCAAAGAATCCGTTTTAAGCGGTTGATTTCATCGGACGTTACGACCTTAGACTAATCCAATTATTTTGGAGAGGATCAAAGGCTTCTTAGACGCGAGCCTTCGGCTGTGCAGCGGTCGCGGTGACATTTCAACGAGAACGCGAAAAATTGGATGCTAGTCGCGACAATTTTGGAACATGGAAACGACGTTTTTCCAGGTCGATAACATGCAAAAGAACACGTCGCATTCTAGATTCCGAGAGGCCTTTCAGTCGATCCAAGGACGACCAACCTTTTCTCGCTGATCGAGCTAGGAAAGTGTCACGCGGAGAGTCGAGACTGCGATTCTCTCCTCCAAGCCGTGCGTGAACGTCAAGAAGAACGCTATCGAATAACGCTACTCAGAGACGTGGAAAATCCTTGCCTAGTTAAGAATTTCTAATGATAAATTGAAAATAAACAGAGGTAGAAATTTGTACGTTCACTCGATACATAAGTGTGAAACTCGTGTATCAACAATTTTGGATCGTCGTTGTAGATTATTTATTCGTTAGCTTTGATTAGGATAAAAGTGTCCCCCTGTCCCCAACGCTAACAAGTCTGAAACAGTTTGGCAAAGATCGCGGCGTTTCTCGATGCACGCTCCAGTTTCCGGTTCGTTAAACGGTCGTCTTTTATCGAGTCCACGGCGGCTATTCTTCATTTTTTTTTCCCGACGGCCGAGTCGCGCAAACCCCGTTACGACCATTAGATAAGGTAGGGTCGATTTCTCGAACAAGCTTCGACCGGAGATCGTGCAGCGAGAAATTCGCAACCGTGGAACATCGTTTGCGTCGGGGCAATCGTTGGCAAATAACGGGGGACCCCCCGAGTAATGCGGAACGGTCCGTATTCGACCGGACGAACCGAGTTCCGGGTTATCTAATGCGAGAAAGTAAGTCCCCATCGATCGCGGCCCCAATTCTCATTCTTCTTCTATCCTCGATTTTCATTTTCATCGTGCTTCGGTTATTAGTTTATTAAATATTCTCAATTTGCGGCCACCGCTAACGTTTGTGGCTAGATAAGTACTAGCGGTTGGACGTACTTATATAATTGAAGTTAATAAAAACGTTTCACCGTGAACTTGCGTCCGGTCCAGCTGACGAAACTCGAAAGTTCGGTTTTGGTCGAAGGTAGCTTTGAAACCCGTTCGAGTTTGGCGATCGAACGCGAGCGAGTTATAATTCGTCGCCCGAGAACGTGTCGCCGTTTCGGTTGGGACATCAGCTGTTCGAGCAAGTTTACGACAGTTTAAACGCGTCATACTGCGCTCGACGATGGAATGGAAAACAAATAAATACCGAGTGTTGCTTAAACGCGTGCCTCGAATGCTCGGGCGTCGCTTTAAAATTCCGCGTGTGCCTGTCGCTCGGGCACGTATTGTTCCAGCCAGGATGCTTTTGTTTAACGCGCGATATTAAAGAAAGTGAAATGTGCTTGAATTATGTATACCTACGAAAAGAAAGTCGCCTCGTACCAGGCTCCTATTGAACCGTATCGATTCGCGAACTTCTTGCATCCAAATCACGGACTGTTAAGTTCCAGCGTTAACTTGCTCGGAATCGATCTCTCGATGGGACTTCTTGCGATCATTTTCGTTCGTTTGATACGGTTTAAAACCGTCTTACGCAATCGGGGAACTTTCAAATTGTACCTTCGAGGATGCACCTGGGACGAAGACCATAATTAGACTCGCGATTGCTGCTAGATTTACTATCTTTATCGCTACCTACTATTTATCCTAAATAGAGTAAACTTTGTAGATTACACAGGGTGGAATATTCATTTCGAACGCGAGAAGCAAAACGTATGTATATTTGTACTTTTGAAATGATTAGTCTCACCCGTGAAAAGTTGAAACATCGATAGAAAGTATTATGTAGACCGTTGCGCGTGAAACGGCGAATTCCGCGAGCAGTGCACGTAATTGGTTAGATTTTCATGAATGAGAATCGCCAATGTGTCACGGATTATGTATTCCATTGATACAAGAATTTCCATGGAATTCGATAGACTGAAAAGTATTCGTGACAGGATCATCGATTGCCGAGATTGCGATAGTACGATATAGTTACTGTTGGAAAAGGCGAGCCTCTGTATACAAAAATCAGTCTTGTATGAACATACGCGCTAGCTATGTGCAGTGATACTCGTAATATTCTATATATCTTATCTTAAAAGCTTATCTTCGGATGATTTTTACTTGGAGAAAATATTTATCGATGACTTGCGAGTAAAAAATTGTAATTTCAATTGTAATGACTCATTTGATTCATTCTTGGATAAAATTAAGTCCAGACCTAACTCGGCCTAAAATTATTCTCAGACCAAACATCCGCTGCAAGACTTAAGCTAGTTAGGTTTGTAGCGACATACCAGCGTCATTTGATCTCTGAAAGAACACGGATCCGATAAAAGAATCCGCCGTATCGCGCTCAACAAACCGGATAATCGCCTCGCGCCGGTGACCAAACCAAGATAAAAAGTGACCAATGACTCACCTTCGTCTTCTCCCGTTTCCTCTTGATAATAAGTCCGTCGTTCTCTATGTAGTCGGGCACGTCCTTTCGGTTACTGAAGTTGAACACCATGGTGTTGTTTTGTTGATTCCACGGCTTCGTTTCCCAAAGTCCACCGCCCCCCGAGCCAGCTTTCTTCGGAGGTTGAATCTCGTCGGCGCTGCTCTTCAAACTGACCACTACTTTAGTAGGCTGCTCTATGCTTTTCACGCGATTAATAAGATTCTTTTCCAGCTCTCTATTGCTCAGATTTTGCTGAAGATGTTGGGTCTTCGTGGACACCAGCGGCCTGATGATACCGATCTGCTTCTGAGGAGGAGACTCGGTACTCTTCGGACACCTGATCTTTGACTCGTTGCTCTGAGGATACGAGGTGGTCGTGGTCTTGATCAGTCCCAGGCTGCAGATAGCACCGATAGGTTTGCTCTCGACGTTTGGCTTAACCTCGACCTCTTCCTTGTGCTCGTCCATCTTTCTATCGCACTTGGACAAGCTCACCTCCGGCTCTAATCTCTCCTGCAACCTGGAGACAGCTTCCTGATCCGTGCCACCGTTCACGGAACCATCCCCCGACAAAAACGACTTGCCCCTGGATTCCACAGACTTGGTCTCGGCGCAAACCTCCAACGGTTGCTCTTCTGCTGGCTTTTGTCCGTTTTGTTTATACCCTGGCAGATAGCTCTTCTCCAAACTCGGTTTATCGTTGAAACTGAACTGCATGGTGACCCCGGTTCTCGCGATATTCTCCAGGGCAGCTTTGGAAATGGTTTTCGTAATGGCAGTCGGTGCATCCACGTCCTCTTCCTCCTGCACAACATCATTATTATCTTCGGGGAGTACAGCATCCTCCGTGGACGACATTAGCTCGTCGATCGTCTCTGTATTGATTGGACTAGGTATTCTCTCGGGCACCTGTTGTCTAGGATGTTCGGTATTGTTCGGCGTGTCTTCCGTCGGCGGTCGAGGTGGTTTCGTCAGTTCTGGAGAGGACATTTGCTTGAACAACTCCCTGCTGGGACTCGAGGATGGCTTGTGGTGAACAGGACTGGAATTCTGTCTGTCTTTAGCGGGAGACGGGGGGCTGTGCACGTGCTGTCTGAAGCCCGGATCCTTCATCGGTGAAGATGGACTCTGCAGCCTCGGAGAGAGTATTCTAGGCGAGAGAACGGGCGTTACGGGCGGCGACTTGACGTTGATCTCCAAGGAGGATTTCAATTTGCTCAGCGAGGGTTCTGGACTGGCCGCAGGGGAGAACTTGAGCTTGAAGGAGGGCTCGGGCGAAGGCGACGGCGAGTGGGACTTCTCGATCTGCTGGAACTTGCTGACCACAGAGGACACGGACTGAACGATGGGATCCGTGATCACCCCGTCTATGTGGTACTCTTCCTGGCCTACCTGAGTCTCGATCAACTCCGCGGTAGGTTTCTGAGGGAGGACGATCTTCTTCGGCGAGCTGAGAGCTGGCCTCGTGTTGCCGTTGACGAAAGGCTTCGGCTGTACGGGGGGTTTCGCCATGACCTTCTTCTGCGCTTGAGCCTTAAAAGTATCGTTGATGGTCTTGAAAGTGGCGACCTTGGCGGCGACCTCGCCTCTAGGTCGAAGCTTCTTCGCGGAGCCCTCGAAGATCCTCATGGTGGTCTTGACTAGATCCGGCGGGGGCCTCTCGGTCTCCGCCAGCAACGGTTTGATCCTCTTGGGCTTGTTCACTGGCTTTGGCCTGTCCAATTCGCCGAGTCGGCTCTCGATTTTTACAGTGGTTCGATCTATAAGGATGATGTGATCGTTGGCCAATTCCTGCTTGAGCCCGTTCGTCGGCAATCTGGCATGACCTGCCCCTGGTTCCTCGGTTCCGTTGCACCTCATCAAAGTCTCCACGCTTCGCGCTCGTTTCATCGATTCATTGCCACGCGAAGCATTCCTGTACCGATCGGTTCTCGCGCTGGTACCGGTCGTCGTTCGTTTCGCGTACTTTCTCGCGCTCTTCTCGCCAGGCTCGTCGTCGCAGTCGAGCAAATCCTCGAGGCTCGCTGCGCGTCGGAAACGTTGCACTGTCATGCGACTCTTGTTCATCTCCCTCAACGCGAGGTTAAGGTACTTACTCTTCAATTTGTTCACTATTCCAGGTCCGTACTGTAATTCCTCCGAGCTATCGCTCTCCCCGTCCTCGCTACCCGCTCTGTTCCTTGACATTTCCATCTTTGATAGCGATAGCTCCGCCAGAACTCTCTCCGTCTTGTTGTTGTTCCTACAGGTGGATCGGTGTTCGTCGAATCCGGTTAATTGATCGCCCCCTTTCGGATCGTCGTTCTCGGAGGCGTCACCGTGTTCCGATTTCCGTTCCATGTCCGTCGTCGAGGATTTGCTCAGCGTCCCGTTCGCGACATCCTCCGAGTCAGAGCAGAGCGATAGATCCGCCTCGAGACGCATGTTGCACGCGACTGTCGACGCTTGGTTATTAGCGGCGGTTGCTCCGCTGGCGACAGTGGCGCCACTGGCCGGTCCTCTCGAGAAAAACGGCGAAGACGACACAACGACACCGGCTATGGCGCTTCCACCGCCACCGATTATGCTACCGGACGAGGTATTCGCGGCACTGTTGACACGTGTGTCCTCTCCGACGGACGTCGAACGCTGTCTAGACGATAAATTCACGGTACCGCACTGCTCCTGACCGCAGAACGTGTCGACCGATTCCGTGGTCGCGGACGATCCGATCACCGCTGAGCACAGCTTCACGCTCGCTCCGTTACTCGCGAGAACTTTGTTCTGTTGCCTGCGTCGCTGAATCAAGTCCCTTTTCCACTGTGGCACGACGTTGTTGCCGCCCGTTTCGCCGGCGCTGGCCGTCGCGTTGCTGGCGGTAGCCATCTTGGACGCGCGATGGGCGCGTTCGCAAACGTGGGGCCGATTCTCCACGAGCAGTCCTCCCCTCGCGGTTCGTTCACCGATTCTGTCGCTGTCGGGACGTAACATATATATCTCTCGATTAGACGCGACCAGTGTCGGCTCGTAGGTACGCGGAGCCCTTAGGGCGCGATTAGCAATTTTAGTTCTATCAGATTAATCCTCGTTACTCCGTCCGATTGTTAGTTCAGAAAATCGACGACTAATCGACTACGGTATATGTAGCTACTGTCCTTTAGATACAATTCTTTCGCGTAAAATTCAAGACACTTTTAACGGAATGTTGAAATAGTTTTTCAATTTATGTGAGACTAGAAGAGTTACATATAATCAATGACCAACAAAAACAAAATTGAGGGGTATATAGTAAGGTAAACTATAAAACAAGTACAACAAATGACCAAACAAAGAAAGATTGTCGAAAATATGTCTTCGAATTAGTCCTCGATTATTTCTCAAACATTCGTCTCGCGTATTTCGTTAAGAGGGAGGGGGAGCAAGGTTGCCTTATCCCTATCCGTCTTACCCTAAAGCCGGCCCTGGACGCGACGCAAGGTTTCCATCGTGCTCGCACGAGAATTCATCCCGCGATCGCGGATTCGAGCAGCTGCCAACCGATAGCAAGAAAATCGATGTTTACAACGCAACGTATATACGCGCGCGGTGTTAACGTAACGCACGTTTATCTCATTTTTCGAGTTTCTTGTGATACGGAATGATGCGATCGTTGGACGGTCGCTCGCCGGGAATCGCGAAATCGGTCATTCTACGGCGGGTCGATACGATACGAAACCGCGAGTCAAATTCGACGGGGACGTGTAATCGAAAGAAAAAGAAAAAAAATCGAAAAAGGCACCTGTTCCGTCAAGGAACACACACGCACTCGTACCGTACACACCGCGCGCAGAACTGACAGGACGGGAACGCTGTAACTCTCGGCGCACCGTACACGTACTATTTCACTCCATGGTTAACTATCGTGTCCGCTTCCTGGTGCAGCGTGGTGGCCGGCGAAGCAAAAGGCTCGCCAATCGCTGGAAATCGAAAGTACCAACTCTCGTGAGCACGCACTCGCGCACGCACTCACACCGCGCACCCACACGAAACGCCGACGAAAGGCGAGCGCACGGCCGTCCTCGCTCGTTCGCTCGCACTCAGCTCCTGCCCCTGTCTGGTCGTCACTGACTCGTGTCTCTCTCCCTCTTCCGTCCCCTATGCACCAGCCCCCTCGCGTCGCAACAACGCCGAAACCCATCCGAACCTATCCTCTCTCTTTCTCCCTCTCCTCGCCCCACCAACGGCCCTCTTTTCGCTTTGCGACTGCTCGCTCCGCCACCGTGACGTCACGTCATGGACCGAGCCGCTCCTATCGAATGCCTCAAACCAATATCGAAAATCGCACACCTGGGGGTTCAAAGGTACATCGCGATCGGGACCTCGACTCCTGGGGAGCGGGAAATACGAAGTAGGAAGGGATGACGGTACAGAAAAGTATTAAACGAAAAAAAAAACACTACTACGCTCTTGTTTGTTTAATGACTGAAAAGAGAGAATTCATGATGCTTTTTTAATAAAACTGTTACATAGTCCGTTGGGCGAACGAAAATTTACCGCGTCCTTTATCGGTAAACGGACTCGGTGAAAAAAGGGTAACACGTGTTGAGCACGTTTAGAACGAGGGGGAAGCGCATCCGGTGGACGATAATAACGAGTATGATAGAAACAGGACGTATCTGAGAATCGGAACGAACGATGACCCAAAACGAGGAATCCCGAGCACTCGTGACGTTTCCTCCTGTCCAGTATCGCTCGACAGTAATCACGGTGAATAGACTTAGACGTATTGTCACGATGAATTCTTTATTGATCGCCAGGGGCGACAGACCTGTTGCGAAACAATCAATCGATTCGAACGTTGCAATTCTTCTCCTCGAAGGGAAAGTAAATCATCGGGTATCGAAATCAATGCCTTACCGAGATCGCGTAACTGCGCTACCATCGAAGGTGGATCGTTCTCCAGTATATCGACTGGAGCGCTCGTTATCATCGAACGATCCACAGCGGTCGATAATTATCGTCACAAACGGTGAAAGGTCTGATGCAATGAAATTGTAATTGTACGAATGTATACAAACATGTATAATTATATATGAGATCGTCGTAAGTATCGAAATGACTACGACCCATTAGATGGAAGGCATAACAAGTTATGCAACTGTTTAGCATGATCTAACGTGCAATGCAACGCACATGCGTTATCAGCAAATCTGGAATGCAGCTTTAAGAATATTTTCCTTCGTATGAAACTCGATTGTAAATTGCCTCAAAGTGGTTCATTGGTTTTGCAACGATTCTTTCTTCTCGGCAATAACATAAATTATACTTCGATGCGCAGTCTGTATAATCAATTGACGAACTACTACAGAAATTATTTATTATGCAACTATGCATCTTTTTCATAATTCAACGATTGCTATCCCCTCAGAAATAGTTTACATCAACTTATATCTTCATAGAACACAGCAAAAAGGATACACGAATTAGTTTACCGTCGAATATGTTCCAAACATGTACGATATGATTAGTTTGAAGATGCATATTCTAACATGTATCTAGAGTCTGCGAAAGACACGAGGGTAACATGGCCGTCAGTTCTCGACGCGTACGGAACCAGTTCCAGGATGAAACCGGTTTGGAACTAGTTTCCATTGGTTTTTCGGCCCCCTGCGAGACCGTGCCACGACCGAGATTGGCACTCGTGCCGGACTTCTCTCGGAGATTGGAACGGAGGTTACGTTACGAGGGCACGCTAATATGGCAGATATTACAGAACAGAAAGGTAAGAAGCAACTGTTCTCAAATATGGACAGATTGTATTATTGCGCTACATTTTGCGTGAATTCGCTACAGCTTCAAACGTCTGACATTCGCATTACTGGTATGGTGTTCGAAGGTTGCACGGGCGTGGGCACGCTGTTAGCGCCTAATCGTATCTCGAACTATTTCCGCGGGAAAAACGAATACCGTAAATTACTCGTCCTTAATATTTTTCAATTGCTAGGTGTAGAAATTCATTCTGTGCCTCTATATTCAACCATATATAACTCTACCAATCTTCCAAGTTCCCAACCTGATCTCTATTATGATATGTCTATAGATAACATTTCAGCGTAATATTTTAATAACCTTATCTCATGATATCCTAATTTATGTGAATTCGTCTCCCCGACTTAATTCTATCGCTACTCTCGATTCAACCGAAACTGGTTCGAACCACTTTGACATGTAAATGTATTTTCAAAAGGGGGAAAGGTCGACGCTCAAATGGAAATCAAGGTGGAACCGACGATGCAGTGTTACGTCGAAGAGGAACATGAGAACGGTTTCCCTGCTTTCGACAGTAACGGGGCAATACCTTCCAGTGCCGACGTTGGCGCTTTGAATCTGTGGACCAGCAAGGCAACTACGTGTCTCATCAGCCAGTACAAAAAATATCGATCGATGGTAGGGCAATCAACGCAGATCCGTAGTTTGCGCGAAATGTTTGAGATGATATCTCTCGAAATGCAAAATTACGGATTTTACTTCAGCCCGCAGAAGTGCGAGAACAAGTGGCGCGTACTGGAACGTAAGTACAAGAACCTCGTGTTTCGGGAACGTTTGAAGAAGCCGGGCAGAATGAGACATTACGGCCACTGGGAGCACAAAAGAGCGCTAGACGAAATCTTCAACGAGAAAAAGAGACATATGTATTTGGAAGAGAGCGATTTACCGCTAGCAACCGGCTCGGCAAAGTACACGTTCATATTACCGAAACCGTCGTCGACAGAAGAGCAGAGCACCACGACCGATCGTCAACAACACGAAGACCCTCTGGCGGCGCCGACGCCGAACTCCTCGACGAACAACAAAACGGAGGAGTTGGATCAAACGGGAGCCTTGAACGTGCTCTTTGAGAAGTTCTTCGACGAGATGTCGAAAAACTTGGCGATCGCGGAGAAGAACAAGGAGAAGAGGCACAAAGAAGAGATGGCGATGAGGCAGAACGAATTAGAGATCCAGAAGAGTATTCTGAAGTTAAAGGAACAGAAGCTTGAACTGCAAAGATGTCAAATTATCGCTGCAGCTCAACACTTGCATCTAAACATGTAGCGAAGGAACTCTGTTATTAAGAGCGATGTGAACTTAATGCTTGATGTAGATTTAAGATCAATTTATGTAAATGTAAATAAATTTATTATTCTCCGTATGTGATGAAAGTTTTGTGCGAGATTTGTATGATGTAAAGATGTAACATAATAACATAAATCCTTTTACAAATACAGTCAAACACATATCCTTACCCTCTATGTTTATTAAACACTGAGACCTGGTTTTCGTTATTTACAATTTTCACGAAATAGAGTACGTTTTGATCGACCAACTCGAGGATTAGTTACTCGAGGCAGCTGTCAGATGGTAGCACTCTCCATCTTGATTGAGTTCTGTTTTTCCGACTGTTGGATGAACACATGACACCCCCTCAAAAATATACATAATGTATGTTGAATATAGATTTGCATAAGTGTACATAAAATTGTAACTCGTCCGAAGCACATAAAACAATTACAAAAGAAAGTAATATACCGCATGTACTATACATATACTCGTACATCATGTCGCAGATGGCAAAAACACGATGGGTTCTGGTTTTATTGTTACAAGTTGCTCCACAACGTTACGTTCGTTATGCGTTCTGTCTTGTGCCTCTAATGACTCAATTTATTAAGCGGCGATTCAAAAGATCGCCTCCCTGGGCTCCGTCGCACTGATATTGCACCTTCGAAGGATCATGCAACGCGTAGAGCTCGACAGAGATTTATGATGGTCAAACGCAATTTCATTATTCTATCTTATCGGATTAACGGACGGCCTTTTTGTCCCTTCTAGCGTTTCGTGTTGCGCATGGACCATAAATTATCGAGTCTCCCAAAGGGGAGCATGATCGAAATTTCGTCAAGTACATTTTAAATTATTAGATACGGAAATGAAATCTGTGCCTTTTTAAGGTAAACTTACCATTTATTTGTAAAGAAATCTTAATTTTTCCTCAGTCACACCGTTGATCTGAAGTCTGACGATTAGAATTCCTCACTTCGGAACTCACCCTTTAAACGTCGAAACTGTTCCCGCCGATCGAGAGCAACCGGCTACCGATGGGGAAAGTCGACTGGGAATTCAATTAAGTCGGTGAATCGTACAGTTCCGTGTAATTAACATTCTCGGTACAATGCTATTCAATTCGCGCTGTGATTAATCGAAACACCGCAAGAAAAAAATCTCGTGGAAAGAGAAATGGCGTGTCTCGATCGCAATGGAATAATTCATGCATCGGTAGAAACGGAAACGAAATCGCTTTGCTCCTTGGCTGGAACTAATTTTAATCGAACTTCCTACTTTGTTATCAACGCGATCGTGCTCCATTACCTTGGGTTTTTACCGTATCGAGGCTTTTCATTCCGAAGGATTTAGCGGGTAAACAGTATAAATCAATTTTAGTTTGACGGTATATCGAAGTCAGGAGAGTCCATTCGACTGAGCTTGGTCACGGTGATATTGGTATTGTATCTCGATTCCGTACTGGACTGCCTTGGTGTCACCTTACATTATCCAGTGCATGACGATTGTACGGTTGGAATTTTGAAAACTCCATTCCTGTTACGCAGGATCGACGAATAGGTAGGCCGCTGTTTCGCCTGCAGGGTCGTCCAATGTCTACGACTAATAAACATGGATATTTTCTTTTTTAATAAACATTTCGGCCGTTTAACAAGTCTCAAAATTCTGTAATTCGTTACTTTGAATACGAAGATACGATCGAAGCGTTTATTAAAATATAAACCATGCCTGCGTATTCTATACCTAGATGTATTTTCCAGCAGTATACGCGCGTGTCATGAAACGACAAAGGGCGCACAATTTTATAAACCGTCGCGAGGGCTTTTCGGGAAAAAATCAGTGAAACCGGTTACACCCAATCGTTGAAGTATTTGTACTCACAGACGACGTATATGTGCTCTATATGATAAGCACGCGATACGAATCGACGCGACGTCAGAGTTGACAAGAAAATACCTCGGTTAGTAGTTCATTCGCGTCTCTTTTTGATCATGGAAGTAAGTAATAAATTGATTTTATATTACAGATTATTCGGAGTAAATTTTTCGGAGTAACGCGGAGATCCTCTTAAAGCGTTGCTCGGTTTAAAGTAAACAAGTTGAGAAAGGTAAAGAAACGTTGTGGATACAACAATACATCGTAAATACCGTGGCGAGTGCACGTTGGCGGGGGGCGCTGATTCGCTCGGTACGGGTGTGAGTGCGACGGGTAATAGCGCGGAGGCGGCCAGTCGTCCAGTCGAGCCGCGACCACCGAGCGGTAAGCGTATCTTTCGTACTTTGTCTTCCACTTGAACGGGGAAAAGGAGCGCTAAACAAGAAAGGAATTCGTAAACATCACTGTACCCGATATGTATTTCCATTGGTGCGAGCGGGGATTATGGTGCGACAGTTGGCTGCGCGAAGGTCGAGCTACGTTTTCCCTGAAATCTTGCGTGACACACAAGTAAACAGAGGGTGAAAGAGGACACGCGATTCGTCGGTGTGTGCCCACGCACGCGTACACGTTCCGTGCGTTTACATTATACGCAATGTGCATTCGTACCGTGCAATTCGTTTCGCGTGACTCGTGACTGTTGCGCGTGAACTCGCGACAGGGCTTTCATGAGTTCGAATTTCGCGGATAAGGCGAAAACGGTTGCGGTGGATCTGTCGTCCATTGGGACTAGTTTCTCGAGGCGGACCTTGGAACGAAACCGGAGTTATCGAAACATTGACGATACCGGATCCATCCACGGCGATCACCGACTGCGACAGCGTAAAATAAACGAGTACGTCACAGGTGTACGTCGAGTGCATCCTTGAGCTCCGTCGAAAAGGGAAAGACCGGAGTAAATCGAATCGGTTACCAACTCTGTCGATAAACACGGTTCCGTATCTCGTTACGCTTGATTGGCGAGAGACACCTCGCGAAAAAGACGGTCACGGAACAGTCGGGTTTTTTCATCACCGGAATTATATGCACCTCGTCCTGGTCTGCATCGCGTTTTGCAGCACGTTGTGGGCCCCGAAGGCTCTGTCTAAGTAACAGTACTTCCTCGCGCTCGCTGGAATAAGCCTCTCTCCGAAGAACGGGACCCACACTCCACGAGTCCGCTCTCCACACACTCTGTCCTCCCCTTCCGCGCCACCCTTCCCGCCGTCCCACTCTCTTTCTGTGTGCGTTTCCCTCTCCCTTTATCGTGTTCGAAGTAGTCTGGCCGGTCGAGCACGGGGAGTCTCGTGAAACCAGTCCTCGTACGGTGGACCTCTTGGTTGGTGGGACCTGCAAAGAGTGGTGGTCGCTCGCTTCTCGGTGTAAACCGGCATCTTTTGCACCTGCCGCGCGATTCCAAGTTTTTCGGCCTTTCCAAAGTAACGTCTCGGTGCTCTAGGTGTTCCGCAGGTGTTTATACCAAGAAGATTTCGCGTGGATCGTTGCCTACGTAGTTTTCAAACGAACGACACAAACAAGTGTATCGTTACGCGGGCACAGCGCATCTGGCGTTTCGACTAACGACTTTGGCCCTCTTCCGTGTAATCGTTCGAAAAAGTACAGCGACCTAAAAAGTGTGAAAAATGTGCGAGGAACGGTCGCGAAAGTAGGAAATAATCGAGGTTACGAAATCGGAGTAGAAAATTTCTGACACGAGACAGCAGCCCGAACCTTCGGTACTTTTTGTTCGTATCGCGAGTCTCGAATCGATTTCTCGCGAACTCGCCGCGTGTGTTTATCGTGTAAACCAGTCTTGCCGGTCGGAAGGACGCATCGGTCGTTCGTTAAGTGGCACGCTTTTGCGTCGGACGCGATACCCGATTCCGGGTGAAGTTTTCAGTTCGATAGCGAAAAGACTCGAGGAAAGGCTCCGAATCTTCGCGTCGAAGATAATCAAGGAAACGTTACCGTGTACGAAACGAGAAAAAAAGGGCCAACAATAACCATTTCCGACGACAGAATCCGGCACCCTGTCACGCGAACGTGATGCTCGCGACAAGTTGCGTGTCGTTTTATTTTCTCCGCTCCAATTTTCGGAGCACGTCGAGGAGTAAGGTCGAGAGCAATTTCGCGAGCGAAGAAGACAGATGTCAGTGAATTAATCGAATCAGCAACACGTGCGAGTTTCGAGGGTAAACCGCTACCGCCGCTATGCCAATTGCTATTGAAGCGTGCAAAGGGTCGAGGCGGGCATCGTAAGAATGAAATGAACGACAGAGAGGAGTATTTCGACGGTTTCGAAGCATTCAACGTCGTCGCCACGGTTGCAGGATCATCTGGTTGGTGAGCGAGAGGTTATGTGGCTCTCTCCGTACTCGACCTAACCTCCAAGTGTCTCGGTCGCGAGTCCTACTAATCCAATTCGTGCCTCTTACCGCTGTGTACTCGATGGAAGCTACATAACATTTATCATCTTATCGTCGACGATCTGGCTAATTCACAATCTGGTAACGAGAACGATCGTCTAACTTTGTCGCTGGAAGATTTCCACCCTCTATCGACGAATTACAAACGAATTGTTCGAAGTGATCGATATTCGATATATACATATAGTTAGTGTTTCTGTTTGTTGCCGCATTGTCGATTCCGGATAGCGCTGTCGTTGACGCTGGTCGTTCCGATATTCGACACCATCGGGGAAATAGGCGCGAAAATAACGTTGTGAAGTGGTCACTCGGTGCTGATCGGTTCGCAATAACCGAAGCTTTTACTCCCGCGGTGTGCGTGTCTAATTGTGCCAGTGCATCGTTTCTTTTACTCCATTGTGTCCTCGAACACCGAAACGAACCGATGGATCAACGCTGAGGGGAAGCTGCTTGGACGAATCTGCGGGGAACCAGCCAGAAATGAAGACCACACAACGCGCGTTAAGGTAAACTCGCTGCGAAACTTTCTCGAGGAAATGCACGCCACGTGTATCTAGTTACGCTTTACGTCCCCTTGTACAGTTAACAATAACAGTACGCGTGTAGTTGGCAATAAAAGCTCGTTCGTTTAACGAGGAATGTAACGAGGCGCGTTTGTTTGGTCCGTTGAAAAGTTACGGCGTGTTAATGCTCTAACGGACACACGCAGAAACGATCTGTACGGGACCGTTTCCCTTCGTGCGTGCGTGTTCATCATGCATTTCTTTCCCGCGCGAACATGGCGGACGTACTGTTTCCTCGCGTAAAGAGAAGGAAAAGTGGTAGCGCGGAATTTGTTAGGGATGATTGCAATCTAATTCGAATGATAAACGACAAATAAGAAATCGACGTTTATTAGAGCAATGAATTTCACAATGATTCATGAAATATTCAATTATTATATTAATTAATAGATTATATTCAGCATATATATATATTAGGTTGTCCCGAAACTTTCGTTCGCGAGTTGCACTCAATTATTTGCAGTGTTTATATAAATAGACAATCTAATTTCATAGATATCGATGGTGTAACAGTAATGGAGCAAAATGCACGATTCAGTAATGTAACATGAAACATAAAATATTGTGCATGTATTACTTATTAATAAAGCGAAAGAAACTTTTGGGACAGCCTAATACATGTATCATATTGTTATACGCCATAAATGCATAAAACCCAGTCAACCGATAATTATTCGAAATTTTTATCTATTTTACGAGATTTTTAAAGAAAGAGGCCCGACTAGCCAAAATGGGAAAGTTACATGTTTCTAGTGTAATTTCTTTGGGTAGACATGCATGCGAACTATCTTTCTGTACGCCATAAACGAGACACCTCATTTCCTAAGAATGTCTGTAGGTGGTAGTAGTCAGCGTTGACATTTGCATCATTCCGTAACATCTCTGGATACTTTTTTCACGGTTCACTGACGCCTGATCGTAAATACAATTGCAAAGGTGTGCTGAACCGAATGTCTTCGAAAATCAGTCAAATGAGAATAGGAATGATAGAGCGCAGAATGGTCCAGCGCGAAAGCTCTCGGCTGCCACTCCAGGGGTCCCGGGTTCGATTCCCCGTGCCCTTAAAAAAGAAAACCTGTTCTAATAAATCGTTTTTAATAATTTACCGTGCAACACGAATTATGATCGATTTGAATGTGAAGTTAATAGATAGAAAATGAAGAAATAAGCAAGTTCGAGACAGAGTCGAGGAAGAAAAATAACTCAAAAAGAAGAAATAATTGACAGTTGTCGTGCGTCAATGTAATAACATTTGTTCATCGGTGTAGAAAGGCAGATAAGATAGGATAGGAGCGCGCAGGCGGGTTATATGTAAATGCTATACCGTGAGTATTGTATGCGGACGCTTTGCATTGAAAATGTCAGGTGCTCGCACGGCTGACGACTCGACTCGACTCGACTCGACGCAACACGACACGACTCGTCGATCGTCATCGGTGTCGGTGCCGCGGGTGCAGCCTGCGGAACACACCTGCGCGGACAAATTGAAATGCTAATTTTGAAGCTTCCACTTCGCGGTCGTCTGTGTTCCCACTGTTTCGAATCGACCCTCGGTTTTTGTTTTTTCCGACGATTTTCCGTTCGCCAGCTGCGGTCGCAGCCGCGGTCAAATGGTACGATCGGCAGGAATGTTGAAAAACGCGATAAGCAGTCGTCACGACCACTTTTTGTTGTAAATATAGGTAGGAGAGAGGGGGTGGTATTGTTTAAAGTGGTTAGAAATTCGTATTCTTCTTCTCGGCACCTCACGTTTCATCGGTGACTCGCGACGAGGAACCTTTCTCCGACGAAAGATTAAATTCCCGAGGCACGCAGCGGCTGGACGCTCGTTTAGAAACAATAACAGTATCGCGACGGGGTCTTTGCATACGAAAGTGGTCGCTTATCGCGAGCGATCCGAAAGTGGGCCTCCCCCGAAAAAGGGAATAGAAAGTGGGGAAAAAATATAGGATGAGAGTGCTCGAAGCTGGTAGCCTGATCGCTCTCAATCGACGAACGTCGACTTACGTAGGAAACTACTCGAGGAATTGCGAGAATTGCTCATTGGGGAATTTTTTCGGTGGACTAGTCCTTCTTAACGATCTTCATCCACTTATGGGAATTCCAGACATACACATATTATAATGTTTTGTGCAATAATAATAAAAATACATGGTGTACAAGTAAATATGAAAAATGCACAGGCACGATATATCCTATGTAGAGCATCAATGAACTCAACCTCGATACTTGCACGCGAGGCTCGTTCGGTGCACGGTGTATCGATAGGTTGAATGGATGGTCGTTTAGCAACAAGTGAAAGTGGAAGTGGAAGTCTTCCGTTTGAGACTGAAGCAGATCGTTTAAGATTGCGTAAAAGGTCGATCATAGGCACAGGATAGGGGATGAATTATGTAAGACGAGTTCCATTTCGAACTACCTCGATAAATGCACGATATATCGATAAATCCTCGGTAGAAATTAATTTTATGCACTTACGTTTACTTACTTGTGATCTTAGTTTAAATAGAAATATTTAATATATTACCTGAATACGCTCCGACATTTTATTTTTACACCTACTCTCTTGGAAACGTGTGCCTGGCACTGAATTCATTTCTTTAGAAAGCAGCCGAGCGGTATCCTATAAAGTACAAGAACATAAATCCCTTTCATCGGATTTAAATTGGGTCGTTGCGTTTTCTTGCAATTGTCGAGATTCCATTGTGCTAATTAATTGGAGGATATTCCAGGCCAATTGCAGGATTTCGTTCGGCGAGGCGATTGTTCCCCGACACGGACGCAGGAAGTTGCGACGAATTTGTTCCCATCGCGAGATCATACTCGCCGATGAGCGACCGATAAAAATTAAGCGTTCTAATTATCGCGGGAATTCCTCGCTGTGGACTCCGTCTGGGAAAAACTTTCTTTTTCCCTCCGTTTCGTCAAAACAGAAGCTTCGACTGCTCGCGACACTCCTTCGATCGTTCTTCTTCATTTTTTACGTTCCCCTCGGTCCTCTTTTCGTTCTCTTTCTGCTCGCTGTTCGTGTTCGGCTAAAGCTCTGATTAAAGCATTTCAATTAAAGAGATCAACCGGCCATTGTGGCTCTCCGAGCGATTCGATCCGATGAATTTTCCCTCGACATCTCCTCGGAGGCCTGGGAAAGTCGTCCTTGATGCGATTAATTGCAGAAAGCGGATTTCACTCGTTCCATCCTCCTCTTTCTCCAGATTTTCTATCCCAGTCTCGCCTTCGGTTGTCGCGACGGAGAAACAACCCGAGTTTCTTCTTTCTTCGTTAACTCTTAATTGATCGAACTCCGTTGAACATTCTTGCACGTGGAACAGTCACTCTATAATAACTGTCCCCTGCTGTTCTTAATTCGTTTCCTAAACGACCATACCTTAAAACAAGCGACGACCAACGGTGGTGGTTTGTATTAGATTAAGGAATGAATGTTATTATTTACAAATCACCCCAGTAATAGGAACTGAAAATAAGAATGATCGATCCGACTGCGAGGCGTGTAATTGTACTTGGACGATACCTGGCCGCGATAACGTAATCTCGGAGCCGTTGAAAGATCACGGAACAGGGATTCGGTTCGCGTATGAATTCGCGCGTGAGTCACGAGTGATTCACCGTGGCAGAGGGAACCTGTTGGCAGAGAAATCACGTACGCGCTACGAGGTTGTTCGTACCGAGTCGAAGTCGAAACAATTGTGTTCTCCATGGGTTCGCAATCGTCAGTCCGGCCATTGTTCGTCCGTTCGGTAGCTCGAATGTACTTAGTTATTTTCCTGACGAAAAAAGAGCCGCGAAAACGATCCCGTCCGGGGTGATATAACGTTTCTATGCATGTAAAAATTGAGCACGGGGCCTGGTCGGATTTCAGAAAGTCGGCTAATAAGATTACGTGGTTACCGGTTTAGGAAGGCATATCGGTCGGGCCCGAGAAAAAACCGCATCGCGAAATTACGTCGTCGTGAAATAACCGTTTCGACGCGAAAGCGCCGCCGGGACACTTCCTGCTTCTCCTTTTTCGTCCCCTGGCACCGGTGATCCGTGACGAGCAGCGATTTCAGCGGCGATCCTGCGATATCCTCGCCGAGATTCTCGCAGGACACGAGGCTCTAAAACCGCGTCCGCTTGCGCGGTGGTCTCGGAGCGTTTAACCACTTCCGTTTGGTAGGACGCGAGCGCTGATTTATCCGTGTTGGAGTTACGAACAGGCTTTACCTTCCTCCCACGTCGCTTGTGGCCGATGCGCGGCAGAAATGTAAATTTCAATCGTGAGCTGTTACGGGGGAGAATATAACGAAGATCCTCGAGTTCCTTGTATTCCTTGAGCAATGCAAATTTTCGAGTTGCTTGTGCTTTATTCATCTTTTTGAATCGACGGTCTCAGTGCCCCCGTTTGGAACTCATTAGGGCAAACCTTACGATATTCTGATCAACTGCTATCAAAGGAATCGCAATGAAAATCGTCGAGTTGTCTAGTATTCCTCCATATCGTTTCCATTTGTTTAATTGATGGCATCGTTGTCCTACATGGACGTCGCCATAACAATCTCTCCTGAGATTTAAACGAACGGATTGCCAGCGGAAGCGGTCGGTGTATCCGTGCACTTGTGCAGTCACGTATCGATGCCCAGCCTTGACACACTCACACGCCGACACAACAAAAGTTACGTGGCCAGCTGATCGTTACGATCGCTCAGATTTATCCATTCGATCCCATTCGATACGCTTTCTTGCGACATGGCTGTTTCTCCATTTCTCTGAGAGTTCTGGGACATGTTAAGTAATCCTGCATGGGTCGCATCGAGAGTTCATAGTACGAACTATAAGTAACATTAGAAACAATGAAAAAAAAAAGGCTAACTATACCTTAGTGATTAGATTAAAAAAAAAAAAGTTTTTTTTTAAACTTTTCGCTTCTATATCAATATCTTCTATATCAATATCTTCGCTTTTATATCAATATTATTTATCATCGCTATTTCAGTAACGGTGATATCGTTTGCCAAACTTGCCTCCAGTTTACCTTTTACTCCATTTTTCGCTGACGCTCGAGAACGCCAGCGGGAATTTTCACCCTTTCATCCGGGGGTGAAAATTCCAGGGGTTCGGGTTCCTATGCCCTTTCGAAGCAATTTGAGCAATATTCAACGGCAGCTCCGACATGCGTGCGTGTGTGTGGAAGCCGTGAAATTTCGCGATGACGTCAATCAGCCTGAATCGATGCGGCGCGATACTTGGCGCGACGCGAAACGTTCGAGGATCGTCGATCGTGTCTCGCCAGGATCGAGACACCCGTCTCGGGGAATCTCTTTATTTCTATTAAACTGTTTCGTAACCAGTCTCGTCGCCAGAAGCGTTTCACGCGAGATCAAATCGTTATCGAGCAGACAGCGACGAAAGAAGTGGCAGACGGTAAATCGGATTAAATCGAATTTGCGATATTCAGAATGTCATTGGGAATTACGTGTCGCTAGCCGACGATAGGGCTTCCCGTAATCCACGTATCGGGTGTACGCGTGAAAAATTCGCGCAACGACACGAACCGCACATGTGCGACTTCGTGTCCCGTCCATCTCGCTTGGAGTCGGCGGTGGATCCTTCCGTCAGCCGGAAATTGGGTATATCCTTGTCGCAATTCAGCAGGAAAGGTGCGCTCGTCGCGTCACGTGGATAACCGTCGAGCTTTATCGGATCGAAGGTGTTAGATTGCTTTGACACCGTCAGAAATCCTTTTGGGAATTTATTTGCAGAGAAACTCGGTACAAAATTATTAGTTGAACCGAGTATCATAACTGTCTGATCAAAACTGAAGGTATATCAAGCTAGCTATTTTCACTGATTATCCGTTACACTTAAAACTTGGCTCGTCTCTGTCCGAGACTATAAACCACCTTCTAGTCGAACGAGAAGGCGAAGGCGCGCCAAAAGCGAAAAGAAGGTCCCCCGATTGATCTTGCCGAAATGTGCCGAGCTCGGGGTACCCTAATCGCCTTCTACACCCATGACTATACACTTGTAGTCTAGGATTCGGGACCAGTCCGAAACAAAAGGCTCGAGAAGCTGTCCGACGGAAACCATTGCCCCATCGACCGGCCTCGCAACCGACCAGTAATTACCTGTGAGCTGAAAACCGACCGACCTACTCACGAGAAACGCTCGCGTGCTCCGACTCCGGACTACCTACTTCAATTTTTATGATCCCCGACCCCTCGGGGATCTCAGATTCGGTACCTCCGCGGAATGGACCGTGCGTTATTTATATCGCGTTTCCGTGAAGTTTATGCTGGCCATTCGGACGCAGGGGAAAGATTTCGATGGAAAAAGGGATCCTTCGGTGACCTGGATACAGTTTCGGATTGCGGTGCTTTTGCAGAGGGGGATTCGAGTCGCGGTCCGGACGTTAATCGATTAGAGGATGACGCTGTTGCGCGCGTGATTTTCCATGTTTAAAATCCGTTTAAATCGACGATGGACGCGAGTGGAAAGGGTAGGAAATGATCGGTGGACAGCAAACATTCGCCCATTTGATGCCGTACACGCATTAGACTGTGCGAGCCCGAGTGCAGCATAAATGCACGTGCGATGCGCTCGCGGCTGATTGGTTTACCACCTGCGGCTACTTGCCTCGAATGCCCTTTAAAGTTTTCCTTTCGTCTCCCTCCTTGTCCCGTTCTCTCTCGACACAACTCTCAAATGGTCAGTTTTGGATTCGAGTTCTCGTATCCCGATGATAAGAATATAGAAAATCCTTCCGTAATTTGAAACCGTGAGTCAAGTAAACGGTTATAGTTATCGCCTGCTATTTTGCGGGTTAGTATTCCTCCTCTCAATAACCGTTTCAAGCTAGACGGAATCGTTGTAAAATCGCGTCCAAATCGAACTTTCCAATTCAAATTGATTCGAACCTCGGCCGCTGTTTTCTCTCGGCTCGTTTCGCAGGGATTCAGAAGGACAATACGATATTTCCTCGGAAACGTGTTCCCAGCGTAATTTGCTTCGATTATTCGCGCCAATTCTGCGTATTTACGCTGAATCGCGGCAAAGATTACAAAGGCTCGCAGGGGAAGAGAAAGGTGGGCTTAGCGAAATGTCGACGTATCGATCGATTCCACTCGAAAGCGAAGCTGGCTGGGGCAGTTTTCAGGTTTCACTTGGCGACCGCGTAAGCGTCCCAGGAGCTCTCCTGGCGCGAGCGCATCGCCAATGGAAATAAAACTCGAAGAGAGGGCCATCGATATCGTTGCTACTTGCACCTGTAGATTTACATATCAGTGTGCGGGGCAAATATACAGATGGTCGCCAAAAATGGGAAATAGCATCCTAGGACACCCGACTCTCTCAAGGAAAAATATTAAACGTATATAAGTATATCAGGATCCATGTTTAATCGATTTAATAGTAAAAGAAATGAAAATTTCATATTACATTCATAGAACAGTGTTTTCCACATTTCTCGGACATACAGAGTCGCGTAAAGAGGAGAAGGAGGAAGAAATGGATTCCCCCGAAGCCAGAGAATCCCTCGAGGTATAACAGCGAGGATTATCTACAATTTAAATACATATACGTAGATTCTCCCACACGTGTATCCGCAAACTTCTTCGTACTTCTTCCTCGTTTGCTCGCATCCTCTCCCGGTACACGATTGGTGGCCGATTCGCGTTCGCTCGTCACACGATTACGATTCCGCGAAATCCCGATCCAACCCCCTCGGGATTTATGGGCGTATTCAAACGAGGGTGAATTTTACAAGGCGTCCGAGCGAACAGGACACCGCTGCTCGCGCGATACGGTCGAGTTAATGCGAGTCGCTTAGGTATCCGGTGATTTGCTCCAACATTCTATCACTCGTTTCGTTCTCTCTTTCAATTTGCTCTCGCGTCGTTCGAGCAGCGGTCTCGGTTTCAACGCGTCCCTCGTTCCTTTCGAGCCTCTTCGTTAACGCGTGAACTCTTCGAGGTTAGGCGGATTAAAAACCTTGTTTGACTATTTTTCATTCTTGTTGCAAGCGAGTAAATCATCTTCTAATAAGAAAACGTGTTACCCGATGTTTTGTATTAATTTTCATGCCGAATAAGTAACGGGATTGTGTTCCGCGCAGCTTGAGTTAACGTTCGTTGGGGTCTCTCGCTATTTTGCAATCCGATGCTTCGCTGCCGAGATGTAATCAATTAAAGTTTATCGATATGACTCCCGGTATACGCCATTTATATCCCAGTCGGCTGATAGCACGCCGGTGCACACTCCCACACGAGAAGCTCGTTTCCACGCGGACATACACGCACGTGTAACAACTTTAACTGCTTCTATCTCGATAGAGAGCCATTGCGATACTCTGTAGAGAGGAACACCGCGATTCGTATTTATATAAAGATCGATCGTGGGGTGTTGGCTCGCATTTTTGGCGACCAGTTGTTTGTTTATACACTTGGGAGTAATTGTTTAGGTATGAACGTGGCTAGGAACGGCGAGGAGGTACATTTAAGATTGTTCCTTAATAGAGTCGATCGTAGATGATGTTTCTAGGTCGATGAACATCTATATACGCTTGTTTATATAAGTTTGTAGGTATAAACCTAAGTGAAAACTTGTGAAAGTGTACGTTTACCATTTTTCCCTAAAAAGACTCCAAAGGATCGACCTATTTTTACCTACTGGGATGCATGTGCCTTTTAAATAACGGCGTATTGCGCCCGCAGTCTCGTTGGCGAAGCGTTATCGCGGCGTTCCTCTCGATGGAACGTCGAACGCGAGCCCGCCTCGAAAACAACAGGAACAACAGGATCCCGTTGTTGCCAGCGGGTGGAGTCGAAGGTCGATTTTAATGGGCTTAGTCGCGGCAGTAGTGCACGTAAGAATGATATACAGCCAAGAGGAATTGCTTTTAATTGCTCTTCGGCGTCCGTGACCATGCGGAGTTCTCTTCTTCTTTATAGTCTTCCTCTGCCACGGCTTCGCGCTGGCTCCATTCTTTTCTTCCTCCCACGAGTCTCGCTGTGAAATGCATTAGGCTACATCTAGCCCAGTTTTTTTTTTTTGTTATATTCTATATCGTTAGAAATATAGGAAAATTTAAAAAGTGACGTTATTACCGAGTGTTTCATTTGGCAAAAAGAAAAGAGCGATTCGTACGTGAATCGTTTCAAGTAACAACAACTAAAATAATTCACTTGTCACGAATACATAAACATCCGCAGTTGTATCATCTTTTTCTGTAACTTTTCTTTCTGAAGTTTGGAGCGGTATTATCGTTATCATCGGAACTTCGTCCGCGAATAAATCTGAATCTAAGTACGCGCAACGCATACGGGAAGGTTGCAGCGCATCCCAGAGATCTCGTAGTTTCATTTCGAAAGGCGGCAATAAAATGTCCAGCCTTTTCCGACCTCGTTTCAAGTCCCTCTTTCGCATTCCACTCGCGCTGCGTCCTCTCGTTCCTTTATCTCGCGGTCGGACATTTTTAACGTTCTCTTGGCTGTCTTCCCTTTACGAGAGCCTCGTATCCTCCGCGCGATCGTCGTGATTGTTTTCCACGCTTCTTCGAATCCATATTCTAGATTTTGATTCCCTATATCTAGATTACGAAGAGAATTTTACAGTGCAACCGTGGAACTTAATACACGCATACTTTTTTGTGTCGATGTATTATCGGGACCTTCCTTTTCGGTCATTTTTAAATATATTTTACCAAAAAAATTTATAGGTGTATCAAGTACGACGCTTGTACCGTAAAACTGCGTTTTCGTTTGCGTTAAAATTCTCCTTTAACACCCACCCTCTCTAGGAATCCTCTTCCTCGGTGTTTTTTACTGGTCCCTCCGACGGCGATTTTATGCAATTTCTTGTTTGACTCTCGCCGCCGAGCGGGCAGTAATCGTTTTACGATTCTCGCAAATGAGTTCTCCAAAGTCGCAGGGCCCTCCCGCTGTGCGTCTGTCCTCTATATCTTCTCGGTGTCCTTCTGCCCTCCTCGCTTTCTCCCGCGGCCCTTTGTCTCCGTCGTGTCGCGTGAAATGTCACGTGGCCGTTTACCCCGGTCAACGGAACTTTCGCGTTTCGTCACGTGCAAACTGTCAAGTATACGGACAGAAGACATCCGACAACATTTGTGGCAAATTTCCTTGTCTTTTCTTTTGGTAATAAGTATTTTCGCGGTAAACGCGATAGTTCTCGATATATCTACGAAATACCGAATTTTTTGTATTTACCAGAGCTTGCAACCCTCTTTGGTGCTTTACATTGAAGATTTCATGAATAGTATATTCGGTTACCATTTTTTCTTCGTTTATTTTACTTTGTATTTATATCTAGCGAGTGTATTATTTGCATAAACTACGCCATCCTCGAAGACTGAGACCAAAAGCATTCGATCCGCACTCTCGAATAACTTAACTAAGGAAACAAAGGACCGGGGAACTCCTGGAAGCCTCTCGCTTCATCCGGAAGCCGAGACTTGGTTTAATTTCACGGTAGATCCACCCCTGCAACCTTCGAACCTGCCAATCGCGGCATCACGTGCTCCGTCTCTTCAACGTTGCCTCCTCTTCTTCGTCGATCTCGTCTATTCGCGAGGGCCGGTTTCTTCCTTCCATCCTTTCTTTCCCCGTCATTCTGACATAACTTACAGATGCCTCGCCATTATCGTAACTTACCAGCGATCCCCCCTCGGATCCTCCCCCCTCCACCTCCTTTATCCCTCGTTCCGTCGATCTTCTCGCCTCCCGGGTCCCTTCGACTCGACTTTCGCGTCTATTTCAGACGTCTCCGCGGTGGTCGGCCAGTAAAAGATTTCACGACCCCGCTCGCGATTTATGGACGCGACCGTTTCACAAAGGACAGGAAGCACCCGGTGACTGTCTTCTTTCGGAGACGATCTTCCTTCGGATCCGTCCTCGAAGAAGTACGTATCTGCGGACGAGAAAAGCAAATGGTAGCTAGCGTTCAATTTTCTCCTCTATCGGTTGCTTGAGAAAAAGAAACATCGTCAAACGTGCTTTCATTCATCTACCATTTCGAATCTTGCCAAGGAGCAGCAATAATCACGTTCCATCTCTCTTATCATCATTATTTAAAAGAAAAATGAATCCTTCGCCCGTCGGTATTTTCATTCAAATACAATCGAGACAAATTTCGCTGATGGGAACAAAATTGTCCACTTTTCTGTGATGCGAAAATGGGTTAATTGAAATGTAAAAAATAGAAGCGGTGACACACAGCCTTCGAACCTGCCATGTTATGTGTATTATTCGTGGTCAATTCGGTCAGAGACGAACAGAGAGTGTCGCCCAATCGTTCTCTGCTCCAATTCGCCCGCAGTCTCGATAAGCCGGATCGCTCGCACGAAACGATTCTTTTCAGAAGTTCGATCGGCTTTGGGGGATCCCCGATCGAGCGTAACGAGACGAGACAGGACAGAACGACAGAAGCGGAAAGTAAAAGTCGGCGCGCGTTGTTCCAAGCCGATCGCGGATGCGATAGTGAAAGACCCGCGAGAGATCGTTGATCTGAAAATGGCGCGTTAATTGTCGCGCTTTCTCGCGTCACCGTACCGAAAGGTTTCACCGATGAATTCCCTCGGAACCGCGTCGAACGGGACTCCTATCTGTCGACGAACGACGGAACGAGAAATCTCTTCATTGAAAAATCTTTTTTCGATCTCCTGTCGCGGTGTAATGGTGTTACGGGGAATTAGAAACTCCGACGCCTCGTGTATCATGTAACAGGAGTCATTAGGAGTAATTTTGTTGCAAATGGAGCGCTAATTTCACGGAGATCTCTTGTTAGATTCGTGGCGGGGAAGGAATGCTTTTGCGAACCAAGTTGATTTAAAGGAGTTGATTAGGAGGATCAGATACAAATGAATTTAGATACAGGCACGCTTGGCTCTTCAGACAGTGAAACTTTGAAGCCATCCAATTTATTGTAGTGAAATTTATGTGAATCCTTAGAGGGGGGCACTTTCGCACATTTATTTCTACCGCACAGTAGTCGGGTGACTTAGAGATAAATGAATTTAAATATGTAGCGCTTATCTCTTTAAACGCTATAATTCTGGAGCCACGTTATTTTTTGCAATAGTATTCAATATTTGGTAACATTTATAATAGTAACTAATATTTTTGTTCAATATCTTTTCTATGCCATTTGAATGGATACCTCCATAAAACCTTACTCCAATTTTTAATCGTCCAACACTATCTATGGTGCACTCTAAATTGTTAATCGTACGTTCGGATACATTTTATACAAGAACGGTTTGAACCCTAGCATACCAGGGCACGTTTATACACATCGATCCTTGTACATCGCGCCCAGCTATTATTATCTCGTCGTTATACCGCTGACGACGCAAGCCTTCATTCGCGGGTGAAACGACAACTTTATCGAGATAATCTGCTGTCTCTGCTCGACGACGAGAAGTCGCACAGACTCGTCGCCAATTAATTCCAAGGACCTGCCGTGGATTAAAAGTCGTGACTCTGGGTTCCTTTGCAATTTTATCTGCGAGGGCTATCGGACCGAAAACATACCGTTTGGCTAATCGCGTGGGATATGGAAGACATCGACAGACCTAGGTGTTCGTCGTAGTATTAAAACTGTATTTGCAATCGCACGACTGCGATTATTAAGCAGATATGAAGGATGAGACGATTTCGTCGTCGATCTGTTCATTCATTTTCTGGGACTGATAGAGCGCCTTCGAGTTACTTATTTAATTGGAATCTTTGTGTCGTGGTAGATTTTGTCATCTTGGTCACGAAAATGTAGTATTGCACGGGCGGAAACGTTTGTGGTAAAAGTTTCTCACTCCCAGGGGGTGTGATGTTTGTCGTTGAAACCTGAGCTTATTACAGTATTCGTTGATTATTGACACTACGCGCGTGGGAGCAGAAATTAGTGACTTGTACTACTGGCGATCGGCGTGGCAGTCAGCTGTCTCATGGCGAGGGCAATGACCGCCAGTGCCGTAGCCACGTAGGACCCTTTCGAGCAGTCCTTCCCGCAAATAATTTTCTCTCCTTCCTTTACGGTAAGCGAGTGTTCACTTTTGTTGATACCAGTAACGATAAATTAATTTCTCCTAAGCTAATTTCTCCTCCTACAACAGGGTGTTTTCGACTATCGATAAGTCTATTTGAAAGTTATTCATCGTCGGTCGTTCGAAGGAAATCGAGGTCCGTTAGGATGCATCGGCAGACTCGTCTGCAGGCCACGCTTGGTTGCAACCGATTGCGAATGCGGTCGAAGTCGACCTTTATCGTCCTTCGCCTTACGAAATAATCACTCGGCGCGGGAGGATTAATCGTCCTCACCTTCGATCGCCCCACCTCGTTTCCGCGCGAAGGTCCCCGATTGGTCGAGATCGGTCGCCACGGCGCAGGAACGATTTCATACGTTCACCTTTTCCTCGGCAAATGCCAAGTACCCGAGAACGTGTTTCTCGGCTCTAATGCTGATATACCACCGCGCTCGTAGACCATAAGGGACCGGAGATACGGCGGGAGAAAGACGGCGCGAGCGTGTATTTTTACAGCCCCGCTGCGCGCCGCGATTAATTATGCTGGAAATCCGATTGAATCTGGCCGTTTCTCTTCGTCCGCGGAAGCTTCGCAAGCTCCCGCTGACTTCGGCCCTTCTTTGCCCCGTTGGCTTTCCCCCGTTGGCTTTAACGTATTTCTGCGACGCTTGCGCAAGGTGCGCGAGAAAGTTCCCGACGAGACACGAATTTCGGTACACGAACAGCCGCTTTCCAACCATAGCGAGATATTCATGCATGGAACTTTATTCTTTGGATTACTTTTTGGTTTGTTTGGAAAATCATTCCGAGATTCCAGGACTCTGAGCTTCGAAGATTCTAAGATTCTAGGATTCTGAGCTTCGAAGATTTTTAGATTCTAAGATTCTAGGATTCCGAGGTTCGAAATTTCTTAGATTCTAAGATTCTAAGATTCCAAAACTCTAAAATTCTAAAATCCTAAGATCCTAAGATTCTAAAATTCTAAAACTCTAAAGTTCTAAAATCCTAAGATTCTAAGATTCTAAAATTCTAAAACTCTAAAGTTCTAAAATCCTAAGATTCTAAGATTCTAAGATTCTAAAATTCTAAAATCCTAAGATTCTAAGATTCTAAAGTTTTAATACTATTAAAACCTAGCGTGCGGATTTTATCCAATTAAACGTCGCCGAGAGGTATGCGGACTTTGCCCACGAATTCGGGCTATCATCTTGCTCCCAGTTTTTTCCTCCTTCGCGAGGAAGACAGTCGATCAAATCTGTGGCGAACCTCCGTTAAAGCTCGGCCGTGTATGGACCGTTTAAAGGCGACGTAAATTCCGAGAGCGGGCCTTTGTCGTCGGCAAGAGTGCGGCCGTTTGGACGTTAATGCGCCGTTAAGTTGGCTGAGGTTTTGCGTCGCTTAATATGGGTAATAAAGCTCTTCCAGCGAGGAACGATGGTCTTCCAGTGGGGCGTTTGCGGAGGATTGATTATTGTTTCCCATGATTCTTCATCGTATTACTCCAACCCTTTCGTTACGGCTACACTGAACGGGTTGTCGTGCCAGAAAATGTCTGTTTGATGATCTCGTCCAGGTAGGATCGAAACAAAGTGAATATCGAAAAATCTTTCAGGGAAATGTTTGAATATTGAAAGCAGGCCATCAAACGCGCCTATTTTTCGTAGAACTTCTATTTCGTTCCTTTCCAAGAAGACGACAAGCGTTAGTCTCCTCGTCACGAATAATTTGATCCGCGGAGTTCTAGTCACGCAGTCGTTGGCGCACCGGTATCGTAAAACGTCTCGTTACACGGCGACACAAAAATCGTGGTCGAGAAAGCAAACACGGCCGTAACGAATCGCGGTTCGTACTTCTCGGACGTTTTATCTTTCTCCGGTTACCCGGCGACGACGATTTCGTCGCTACTCTCGTATATCAGAGACGTGCTTCGTGTGGGAGCGTCCGCGAGCCGCGAAGATAAGTAATGCACAGTTTGCTCGCCGCTGGGGAGAAGTTACGGAGGCAGGACACCTTCGGTACGTACGAGCAGTGAAAAAGAACCAACAGAGAGTGAGAAAGAGAGAGGAACGAGAGGAGGAATCGAAAAGGACGCCAGGACTCCTCTCATCGGACGAGGGCTTCGAACCATGGCTCGATGGACCGAGCTATATAAGTCCTGAACGACCTTGCTGCTTTTTCAATGCAAGGACGACGCGAGCTGGGTAGAGCAATAGAGGTAGGAGATACAGAACAGGTAAGGGACGGAAAACGACCAAACGTATCGGTAGACCTTCGACGACACGTTTCCCCCCGCGCCTCTTCGGGACTTGGGGACACGTTCGACATCCTTTCGGCCTTTGTACCAGGACGCGGAATCGGAGGATAATACGTCGACGTTACCTTCGACCTCTTTCGAGGATCATCAGGTCCTCGTGACTCTAAATTCCGTGTAGATTCCATGCGAGATTGGAACCCTTTTGGAATCTTGGATTTTGATGAAATTTGAATATGTTGATAGTCTTCAGAGATATTTCAAATTTGAGGGTTTTTAACACTTTGCACTCGAGGCTTTTTTCTGGTATCTACCAGACACAGTAAATTTCGGGCTACTTTATTTTCAAGAAATTATAACTGTTGAGCGGATTATCGGGTAAAATTTGGCCGTCGTTTATCGGACATGGAATTCAAGCGGATTAGATTTACGTAACCGGTAATGAAAGGGCGGCGCGCTACGTAAAGGCCTTGGGCAACGATTAGACCCTATTAGACTCGAGATACGGAGACCATTGCTAATTTAGGGTTGGTTGCGAAAGATCGGTTCGCTGAACCTTTTCACCTTCCTTTTACTCGTCTACTTGAATTTGCATCCCCTTATCAATAATTCCCTAATTTGAAAAAGTAGCCAAAAGTAAAAATTGCCCGTCTTACAAATTCAAATGGTAATCAAATTTCCTTAAATATCAACGAAACACCTTTCTCCGTTAATTCTTCGCCTCCCTCACTTTCATCTCGCGCCAGTGGCTCTGATACGCCCGGCGTTTGTCTTCCCGCCGAGGCGTCAGAAGTTTCCCCCTCGTCGACGCCTCGCGACGCCGTGCGTCTGTGATCTCTTTTTGCTTCCGCGCAGCTCCGAGCAGTTTTCCTTTCTGTTCCGTCTTTTTCCAGCGACTCGAACCCTTCCCCCTCCGTTCTTTTCGCTATTTTTACTCGTCTTTGTTCCCGTTCCCGTTTCGCGGTCGCGAGGCCTGCTCTTTTCGGAGCTGTCGTCGTCTGGAAACGGGAGTCAAGGGCGACAGACCAGAAGGCGCCTGGGGTTGGCTCCACGGGTGCACACACAATCGATATAGCCACTGAAGTTCATGGCGCAGCCAACCACCGACCCATCCACCCACCGCCATTACCTTCCCGCGGTTCTCTCGCCGGCTTGCTTTCATTCCCCTGCGAGATTCCTCTTTTCTTTTATTTCCGCGCGCGCCTCGCGTGACCTTACCTACCTACACGTTCGAAGCGTGCTTCTTCCATCGTGTCTCGGTACGTTTGCGATTCAACCTTGAATTTCCCTTCGTACCCTAATCACCCCCTGCGTTTCTCCCCCCATCGAGGCGCTGGCTCGCCTGCAACGCGACCAGCGTTCGTCATGCGCGATCGTGTAACGGATTGCGATAGCGTGGTCCTCGTAATTCAATGTCGTTGCCACGTAAAATTCGAACTTCGTCGCATTTGAATTGTCGAATTTAATAGGGGATGGGAGAAATTATGCGATGGAGCATCTTGAAGAGGAGAAGGTGCTCCATCCTTGTACCGAGTACGAACTCTAATTTAAGGCTTCATGATATGCTTAAACAAGTGTGTCATGGTTGCATATGGAAAAAGACAATTGTTCCACGAACAATCACCGATTGTACTCACTACTACAGTATTCGTACAATAGCACAAGAGCAACAGAAACTAATAACCTTAGGCCACCCTATACGAACGCGAAATTAAATTCTTCCAACACAAATTTCCATTTGAAAAAGTAATTTCTTCCTTAAATCTCCCTTACCAGCATTTCCACGAAACAACTGATTAACGATCTCGCTTCGAACGAAACGCTCCACGTAATCAGTGTTCATCTTACTTCACAATTGTCCTCCCCAAAGGGTTGAATCGTTGTTGCTATCGTTTCGAGTTTGCTTGGCACGGTTGACGCACGATACGACGACAGCGATAATTTCGTGTACGTAAACGATGACGCACGCGTCATTTGCTCGTTGGCGAGTGTGTCAACTCGAGACCGGAAGAGAGCAATTAATTTAAGCGTTCGGTGAGTGGTTAATAGGGGCAAAGTGACTGCAATCCCGTAACCTCTATTCTAGGCTAAACATCCCCGAGGCTGTTGGACTATGTATAACAAGCGGGCCGTTTAATACGCTAAACAATTTACGCGGTATTATGCGAAGCTCGTTTACATTTAGTGCACCGAACGAAATGTAATTATCTTCGTAGCGGTAGCTCCCCTCTCTTGGCCGGCACTATGAAAACGTGGTGCACGATGATTGCGCATTAAACGCCACCGGGACTCGATGTCCCGATCGAACCGTTTTCCAATCCGTTCACCAGCGAATCTCGCGAAAATTATGGGGGAATTTCGCAGCGTCGAATCGCCAATTCCAACCAGCTCTAATAATGCTAACAGAATACTTCGATCAGAATTTGTCGGAGCGTTGTGTTCGTTGATTTGTTTCGATAATTCATGGGTCCAAGTGAAATTTGCCTATTTCGACCATAGTTCGCAGGGATAACATATACGAGCCAAATTTTTTGTTTAATTTCAAAATGTCCCATCTAATTTTCCATATTCCATTTAATTTCAAAAACCCATCTCTTGATACCGAAACGGTATCGAGCGTAGGTGCGACAGTTTGTTGTTCTTGCTTCGTTTTCTTTCCGTTTTCATTTTACGGATCGTCCATTCGAGCGTCTCTCGCTGGCTGGAAACAACAGCAACAAACAACGTGCAGTATCGCGTTGCTCCTCGTCAGATTATTATTGTTAGGTACAGAGCCCGCGCATTTGCTTTGTGTACAGGCCTCGAGCACTCCGCGCTAATTAACTAATTAGTTAGTAGCGGAGCTTGCGGATGTGATATCGGGGTGGAGAATAACTTCTTCTCGGCGAGGTGCGTATCTTCCGCTGGTTCGAAACCGTGTTCTCGTTACCAGAATATGTTCGGAGGGACTGCGGTACTTAGAATTTGTGAACGACCCGTGTACTGTGTAGGGATTGGTAACAGAATGATCTTCTTGATTATACTACAGAATTCTGCAGTACAGCGCAGATTTGAACCTCTCGAGGGATATTGTAACACACGTGTACGTTCACTTTTGGAAATTTAAATATTTCAAATTTATTTGTCCGTGAAAGTCGATTCACGGGTAAAAATTGCTTTGGTTTAGCAATTTAAGGCAGTTCAACTTAAAATTCGTCCCTCAAGAGGTTGGTATAGAATTGTATATTATAATCAAGGAGGTTATCCTGGTACCCAATCAGATCCACTATCCAACTTCTCATCCCTGCACGGTACATAGGTCACAGAAGAATTGTCCGACTGGTAACAGTACGATCTTGTAGCGTAACCAAAAAATAGCAGAAATTGACCGGCAGAAAAACATATTAAATTCATCGTATCTTTGTTTTCTTTCTGCGCGAGGGAATTACAGGAAAACGCGTTTAGCGGTGGCAGAGAGACGAGAGGGAGGACGGATCCCTCGCAACAGTGGAGAGAATGTTCATCGCCGCGCACAGACGAGATACGAGGTTCGGATAAGGCTTAAGGGAACTAATCCGGGCTTATCTGCCGTGATAGATTATGTATTTGCCGCGTAGACGATAAATTGCAAGCGCTAGACGCGCTCCGAAGTCGACCGTCCGATCTTCGGGGGTGAAAAATGTTTAACGACGCCTCCGCGTCGCTCCGACCGAATCCCCTGGTATTTCTCCGGGACAAAGAGAAAGAGCGAGACGAGAGTAAATGATCCAGCGTCGCGCCGAGTAACGAGGAATTAACGTCACGAAGTATACGCGTTGCGCGGTGTTCGGTTTCGTCCCTACCGCGAGATCCAGGGGCTTTCCGATTTCTGTGCTCATTTTTCCCCTCGCCAATTGCATCGCGGTTGATTGCGATTTATGGTAGGGCAAGGTGAACTTTGATGCGGTCCAAATTAGACGCTCAAAGGCCCTGAGCATCGCTGCCGAGAAGGAAAGATCGGGAGGGGAAGAACTTGGCACTAGATGCGGATCGTTTTAGGTCAGACGTCCCGATCAGCCGAGAAACTGACTTTGGATCGATTTCCGTTGGTCTTAACAGCCCTTATTGTTATGTCCTATATCCTATATGTTAGATCCTACCATTTCATTTATGTTATTAATATCATTCGATCTGTACTTCCAATATTTTTCGAAATATCGTGCGATCAGATACACCAAAGTTTCATCAGCGTTGCAGGTTGCTTCTTTCCAAGAATCCTACAGAAATGATCCCAAGATCGATGAAGAGTCTCTGAACACCATCCACATTCGACTCCAACAATTTTAAAAGTTATAGACTCGAAAGCTTCTCAGACGACAAGTGGTGGTCGTTGTCGTTGAATTTCAATTACGCGTATCGCGTGTCGACGAACGCGCAACGACGGAGATCCAGCCAGCCGGCCAACGAATCGAAAGTCGCATAAATACACGCACATACGCGTATCCCGGCCCCCGCGAGCGTTTCCGTTGCGTTCACCAATTAGATAGTAACGCGTAGATAGCGGCGTTAATCCCGCCGCGCGGTATAGGAAAAAGGCGAATAATTAATCGCACAGCAGCGCGGATACATCATCCCACGCTTTTTCCAGTATCATTGTGCGCCGCGGGTACATGTACAGGGTGTCTTGTGTTATATCCGACGAACTGCGCCCACGTGTTCGGCGTGGGTCCATTCCGTTATACCGAAAGTGTTTACGCATTCTACTTTTGATTTTGTATCACATTTTCTAGCTTTATTCGACTTCTCGAGATTCTATTTCCTATAGTAGTACAGTGTTTGGTGCCGAAAAGGAATGGTCAAAGCGTGTTCGAAATATTTTCTTTTGGACTTCATTTGAAGTCGTATGTGTTTCAAATAGGAAAAGTGAAATTTCAATAGCGATCCCTTATCGGACTTGGACCGAATTGTGCTTAGTATACCCCACTTTTGATACAACTGAATAAAGGAATTAAATTAACTTTGATGCTTTGTTAGTCAATTGTATAAAAAATCTTATTCTATCGTTACTTCTTCCATTTCAAGCCACAATTTTTATATCGTATTGGCTATACTTGATTACTTAAATACTTTAACTTGAAATGCTTACGGGCAATATTCCCTTGATATCGAATACAATAACAAAAAGAAACAAAAAACAAAATGAGAAAAATGGAGACAAGCATATCATTATGTATTATGTTCGGCTACGCAAAATTGCTACAACTGAATTTTCGAATGCCGAAGTTGATTCATGAAAACATTAACGGACGTATCAATGAAACGAAACTAGTGATCCCTAATGGGGTCATCCACGTAATACGAACCTTTTCGTTCAAAATGACGCTAGGAACGCGTGGGTTGGAAGTTCGCTGAGTACCTCGCTGGACACCCTGTATGCGCCTGTGTGTATCGGTTTCGCGATGGATAAAGAAAATATAGGGACAGCTCGCGCGGAACCGGGAAAATTTATTGCTATCTCTGTTTCTCTTTTTTCAATCGTTCGCGCCGGTGGAAGCGCCGACGCACGGAGAAGCGCCTTTTGGAAAAGTCTAACGCGAGAGGAGACCCGTAGGAAGAGAAAAGGAGCAAGAGAGAGGGAGCGAGAGGGAAGAGGGAACGAGACGCAGAGTCCAGGCTCTGGTACCAATAATGATGGTAACAATGTTGACCTCGTAGGTCGGCAGACACACCCTTGCAATATACTCGTTTCCCATCTCGCTCGTTCCTCGGTCGTTTCTTTTCCATCTCGTCTACCATCCTCGTTTCGCGTATTTTCGTTCCTCGTCGTTGGAACCGGCCGCTGGAACCCCATGGGTTCTATAATAAGACGTATTCTACGGTACACCGTCTGGTATTGCGCGTGTACCTGATTCCATGATTGGCCCGTAACCCGCAATCTGCCTCATACGTGATCTATCCTCGTTTCTTTCTCCTTCCGATTCCCTCCGCTTCTCCGTATCCGATCATTTTTCCCCCCGTCGCGTCTTCCGCGTCTACGCCGATCTCGCTTACGTGTCAGAATTTCTATTATTCGGCGTGCGTTTCCACCCGACCACTTCTGGTCGGGTAAGGATCTTAGAAGGTGCTCGCAGACGTTAACCAGTTCGCGGTTAGATCCAGCGAGAATACGGTTTGATTTTTCAGGGGTAGGTCTGATGGTGTAGCAGGCTGGGATCGAGGAGAATCATTGGGAACTACGGGCGTTGGAATCTCAAAGCGGGGAAGAACAGATTTTGCTTCGTTTATGCGAACGAGGATCAGAGGAAGAATTTCTGAAAGGCTGGAGGTTCGGTTAATAGACTGAAGGACCTTAGTCAATAGTAATTCGTCTGATATCAATCATACAGGAATCATCCTAGGGTTTAGTTGAAGTCACTGAAGAGACCTAGTCTGGACCTAACCATAGTTATGCAAATTTAAATATGAGACTTACTTGTCTCGAATAACCCTAAAAATTAAGAATAATTGAGACCTAGCTTAAACCTAAGCCAATACAAATTCGAAGCTACTAAAATTTAAGTTTGAAACCTGTTTCGAGGTACCAACAAACTCCTAACAAAGACGATTTCTTTTCCACTTACAATCTTGGACGGAATTTGAACGAGCGTCCAAGAGCTTCTCGAAGCTTGCACAGACGTTTAACTAACAACCCGAGTTTGTTGTGATCGCTTTCGCCGAGATAAGAATATTCATTCGCGTTTTATTCCGAGCGTTTTATCGGGAGATGATGGTCGACGAGAATAAGCTTCCATTTAATTTAAAATGCCTCGAACGTCCGTCTTCGTTGCTTCACGGTGAAAATGGTATGGAAAGCTTTTTCCCATTCTTCGCGAGACTGCGGCGGAATGATAAGACGAGGTAAGCCAATTTAAACTCGGAAGTTTTTAATAAAGTCCCAGTAGACGTTTCTTTGAGATTTCTCGATGCTTGGATGGCGCTTGCAGGCATGGGTTTGCGTGAAAAATGCAGTGGTTCGTTACATTTTTAATTTTCAATTAGCAATCAGCCTGCGGGATCCTCCTAAAACGTACACCGAGATGTTTGAAGGCTTTTTAATACTGTAAATATTATATGCTGTACGTGTTCTTCCACGATCCATGTACTGTCAAATGCGTCAAGCAATGTGTTCGCGTTAAAGTTTGCCCGAACAACAAACAATTTTAGTTCCGATCAATTGATTTCTCGCGCGATTCTCTTGTACAATCATCCCTTAAAGCGTCGATAATCGAATGGTTCACTGTATGCGAACCTTACAGTAACCCTTTTCCTTGACTCACCTGAACTCACCCCGAGGACACTCGTCCTCGAGAATGCTCGATGAAGTAGCTGGAAACGGCTCGTATTATTTGTAATTTAATAGCGGAGAAGATACGCAACCAAGCCGTTATTAATGGCCGTTAATTGCGATGAATAATCGAGTGTGGAGCAGAAGGAAGGATGTTAGGGAAGCGAAGGGGAGGGTCCCGACGAATGATTGCTTATAGTTATCGTGACGTTTCGTCGTCCAATTAGCGAGCCGATAGCCATCCGACGAGTCCTTAATAAACTCTGAAACGCTCGTTTTTGTTCTGCCTCCGAGATGAACCGCCATCGATCACCCGGTCTTACGACGCTCGATAATCGTTCATCGGCCACTCCGCGATCTTCGCCTCTACCCTTCTAGTCGCGACAGAATGGTAGAGATCGAGGGATTGGGAGAGAATTAGTATTTTGCACTCTCGAATAAGCTGTGCGATCAAGTTTCGTCTACCTGTCCCCCGGGTTGTCGTACTTCCTACACTCCTTGTTATTCGAGCTTGGCTGAATGTTCATATTTTTTCAATATTTTGTACTGTACCTATACACGTTTCGATGCATTTTTAATTTAGTAATATTTTTGGAAATAAAATATTTAGGCCATTACAGTACGAATAGGCTAACCGATGCCTGAGAATGTTACATTCTTTGGGCGACTCTCGAATTGCACAGTTGCTTTTGTTTTTGAAATTCACTAATAACCACTGTACTTGGCGTGCTGAAATTACCGTTACAGCAAATATAATTAAATAATCTCATACAACTCAGCCATATATATAATAATCATTTTGAAACATCAAGAATTGATATTTTCCTCTTCATAATTTGCTTAAACAGGTCCCACCGTGTACTCCGTCCTCTTGATCGATTCGCTAAAATTTTGTATGTCGGTCCGGGCGTTTGGCATGCGTAACACGGGGTCATGGATCGTTTTGCAGCCGCTGATGAAAACGGCTTACAAAGGTGATAATTGCACGGCCCGTTGCCAGTGTTTACGACGCCTCGTATCGAGGAAGTCGCTCCGCGACGAACGATAATTAACCACTTGTACGGCTCAAGGCGCGTTTAGAAACGTTCCTAAGAAGTGGATCGAGGACAGAAACGAGCAAAATTTTATTCGCGTAACAGACTAAAAATAACCAGCAGCAATTTATCCCTGACACATTCGATTGATACGCGGATAAATTAATATTATGTCATTCGTGCCAGGGAGTCAGATCGCAATAATAAGAAATTTTGCGATTCGTTATAAGTGTTCAATTTTGTTTCTCGATTCTTCTTTGAAATAATGTTTTATCTTTTTTGTTGCAGGTGAGTCGAGTTTATCATGGGCCTCTACCGTCGACGTACTCTGTAAGTACTGTTTCCAGCAATCGTTCATGTTCTTATTTTATGGAACTGCTTTATGAATCGTAAGAGTAAAATCAAAGGGTTCGTGGAGGATAATAAGTGGAAATGGATTTTTATAAAAACATCTCGAAATTTGTTGCAATATTCATCGAACGTAAAGGGAAATTTTATTTATAGACACTGTTATTCAGTGATGAAGTACAATCTCTTTAATTATACTATAGTACAAGAGTCACGGTACAATTCACAGAAAAATTCTGTAAATCTATAATCATAGGATTCTATAATCTATAAACACCTCTTTAAAATTTCTTTAAAATAATTCCGCGTCATATGGCAACCCGAGAACGACAACGACACGAGTAAAAAGAGTAACCTAAACCACGAGTTTACCCAGCTTTCATTCGCGATACGATGCTGTACGAAATCTCTCCCTTTTTTTATCCTTAACTTCCGCTATGATTCTCAAATACGTCACACGAAGCAACCATAAGACCGTCGTTGGGACTCGAGCTATACGACTCATCGTGTAATAAATGGTTGCACCTACCTGTGCTTCCCGTTCAACGCACCCTCGCCTTGCTTTTCGTTTACACGAGATTTCTAGCCGCGACTGTACCGATTTTTCGTTCTCTCGGGCCATCGACAGGTTTGAGATCTCAATGCAGCCGCCCCTAGATTCGCTGTCGCTGAACACCGCTCGTAAATAACCGGGGCACTCGTGTTCGATCGGTTCCTGTATTACTCGAGCACGCCGTGCACAGGCGTGTTAAATCTCTTTCTCTTTATTATTATCTTGTCCCTTTAGCCGCGGCGCGTACACGCGCGCGCCGACTCCTGCCGCTGGAGATAAACCGGATAAGCCTGATAGCGTTCAACAACGTCGCGATTCTATCTTGCCGGCGTTGTTCCGGTCGGTTGGACATTTTTCTCGGCCATAGGAATACTCGTCGAGGAACCAGAGACTCGGAAAATATTATTCACTTAACGCTGAACTCAAAGCTGGCCGAACACTCGGATTAATAATTAGATTGGATTACTCGGATTACTATTACTAATCCGCACTTCTTTGAATACGATTCTCCCTTGGAAGCGTTGGATTACTTGGTTAATTGGATCTCGATGGCCATTTCGAGATCTACGCTCGCTTGACACTTTCGCTGTATTTAAATCTCGCGCCGAGACGGGCGTGTTAATTACACCGAGGGAAATCGACGCTATCGCTCCAAGACGCTAAAAGAGAACGCTGCTTAATTGCGATCGCGATACGTTTGTAGGAGCGCGCGACCGGCTAGTGTCTCTCTTCTGACTTTTCTTAGATCCTTCGGGCGCCGCCACAGACCCAACAGACGGACAATGATTATTCTGGCGATGTTCTCGGTAGGATTCTTGAAACGCAATATATGATCGAGAGAATATTTTTAAACTCGATCTTTTTAATTTTCAAAACTTCGACCTCTAAATTTTCTATCTTCGAGCTCTTGTTTTAATCTCTAGGTTAAAAGGGCTGTTCCTCGAATGTTGGACGCGTGGGAAACCTGCCCTTAAAAATGACGCTAATTTCTTTGTTTCCGTCCACCTGCGGCCTCGGGAAAGGATCTCCCGTGGAAGAAAGAAGCGTAGGAGTCGGTGAAGGAGACAGACGTTGCGACACCCTCCCCGTGGTCTACATTCGTCCCGATAGTTCAAGAGTGCAGATCGTTCCCTCTTCCTCTTTTCGCTGTGTCTGCTCGTTTTTCTTCCCTCTGCCTTTCTCTTTCCCTCCCTCGGGGTATCCCCGTCTCCGTCGTTCGGGTCTCCCTATCTCTAAAACTAGATATAGTTTAGATCGTTACGCGCCGCGGCTTTCACTTTTCCTGCAGCTCGAACACCCACTCTCCAGAGCTGTGGGAGAGAACGAACCGCGAGCCGCGGTCGCTGCAATTGCAACTGCAACTGCAACGCTGTCTTTCGGCTGCGCGGGCCGCCGCTGTCTTCTCGATCGTCTTCTTCATTAGGTTGGTAGGAAAATTCGGTTTTCGGTCTACGAACAAAAAGATATTGGAACGCGAAAAGCAGGCGTCAAAGTTCGAATGTCCGAGAACCGACGTTAATTTCTTACCAATCTAATACCACCAGACCAAAACGTTCTCCGTACCACCGAAATGGTACCCACTCGGAGTCGAATCTCCGAGAGGAGTATCCGCTTCAGGGTTATTCCGGCGATGCTTTCGAGCGGTTAATGAGAGGTTGCGCGGACACGCGAGGCACGAGAACAGTCGGCGTTCGCAAAGAAGCCACGAAAAGTACTTACGCCCTCGAGACGGGGCACGCACGTGCGTTTAACAAAGGAGATTCACACGGTCCGATTGCAGACGTTCTCCGGAAGTCGGTGCCACGGACGTCGGCTTTCTCGAGTCCAGGAGACAGAAACGTCATCGTCCGTGGCGAATCGATCGTCTCGGATCGAAAAATACGTCGTTCCCGTTCCATGACGAGGGCGGAGAGGGAGGAGGAGGAGGAGCAAGGATCTCCCTGATGTCCCTTTTGTGAAAGTCAAAGTTGCGCGGTCGACTTCCACCGAAAGTCTAAACCGCAGCAATGGGATCGGATGAGTTGCTCGGATCGGAGACACTTCTCGGTGAAGATCTTCTGTAGAGTCCTAGTGAAGACTTCTCTGAAACATTTTTTTGCCGCATCCTACACATAGGTATTACTCTAACAAAAGTAGGATTAACAACGGTATCACAATTGATGAATTTAAAATAAAAGAAGGTGTACGTCTATTTTGGCACTCGACGAATTTAAAGTTTCCACCAAAAAAATCTACAGTTCCATCCCTCCCCTGCTCGCCCCGTATGTAGATAGTTTCTCCCAAAAATGAAATTGGTAAGTCCGAATCACCGTCCAGGTATACCACCGTCAAGCTCCGACCTCGACGGCCTCTCGACTCGCGTAGGTACGATTCGAGAGTAAACGATATCGACTCGAAAGCCGGTGGCGCGAATAAACGGTGTTGCAGTCGGCCTTGACCCACTGATCCCGTCCCAGGCGGATGTAAAATTTAAGATCGCGTTCCTTCGGGCGGAGAAGGATGACGATACTTTAATTATCGTCTCGTTTGGTTATTCAACGGGTTTGTTCTTCGTTCCGCGCTCCCTTAAAGGAAATTTACTCCTCCCCCGCCTCGAGCGGTCGAGAGAAACATAGAAATACGGGGATTTATCGCGTTGTCGTTTTTACCGCGAGTGCACCAAGGTCTGCGGACGCGCTCGCTCGCTCGCTCTCTTTGATAAATCGTCTAAGGCTAGCTCGGACGCAACGTTAACTCTATTATTATTTACGACCGGCCTACGAGCCGACCTCTGCGTTATTTCTTGGTATTACGCGTTACTGCCGAGCGTAATTCATCGCGGAGGCATTGTACGGTTCCCGATCGCGCGATACCGGCAGAAGCTGCGTCAATATTTTCGTATCATATTTTATTCCGTAAGTCACCTCCTTCCGCGGCAAACAGCGCCAAGTTATCGCATTGCGTATGGCGCTCTTTTTCCTATTTTTTTCTTTCTTGCGTACGTTCGGCTGGCTAAAGATGAGATATCTCTGATGGAAAATGGGTCACTTTTCGTTGTTTCTCTCTCCTTTCTGAGGAAAATTACGAAATACAGCAGCTGACCTGCTACAGAGCGATAATGTGATGCTATCGTTGATAGGAAAATCGGAAGCAGTTTTACTGGCCGCGGAAAGGCCCATCGAAATGGCCGTCACGGGTCGTTCCGCTTCTTTCTTCCCCTTTCGGGGACGGTGCCAACAGAGAGAAAAGAATCTAGAAAGTCGAGCTGGACGGCACGATTCACGCGTTGTTCGATCTTCGATGGAGAAATTTCGCGCTTCGTTAGGTTGGGCTGCGGCGTGATAAACGATTTTGAATTGTAAATGCAACTGTGGCGAATTAACCCACGGGACTGCGATCATTCGAGCAAAGAATCGTACCGTCGATACTCTCGCAAGTCGTTCGGTCTTTCCATTAGTCTCGACGATAAACCCAATAGAGGGAATGTCGATACAAATTTGCAGATTCGGACGAAGAATCGAGTACCGAGAAGCACAACGGAATTGGAAATGACAGTATTTTCCCATCTTCAAAACCGATTATCATTTGTTAATTTTCTTGGATAGTTTGCAGCGGGCGCGTAAATGCGATCGAACCGATCCAAACGGGAAACCCTTGCTCCAACATTTCCTGTGCCCGCCTCGGATATCGCTCATTTCCCGTTCCTCCGCGAGTCTGAGCCGGAACCAGTTCGCTTCCTTGAAATTCAATCCCCCGAGGAAGCTCTGCGAATCGCTCAGGAGGTTCCCTTGGCAGCCAAATCCTTTGCGCTCGAACGATCGAGAGTGCCCCTTTGATAAAGCTGGATATCCACCTGATCGAACTATCAAAGCAAACTGTTGATTTTCCAGTGGTCGAGACGGTTGGAAACGCTAAAACTTGGAAAGACCAGAAGACTATAAAGATTCGAAGATTAGATGAATTAGATAAATTAGAAAGGCAGAGGCATCGAATTTTTTCCTCCGAGTACCAAGAATCACAATGGAATTGGAAATGATAGTGTTCTCATCCTCGAAACCTATTATTATTTGTTAATTTTCCATTCTTCTCTCTAATTGCAACTAAACACAACAAAATAACCTGCGATCAATCCGGACATGTGCAGAGTCAATCGAGTCTCCAGAAGTTCCCGAGGATTAGAATCGACGCAGAAGTAGGTTGAACTTGCGGAGGTTCGAAGCGACCAACTAAATAGAATTAAATCGTAGCGGAATAAGCGCGGATTGATCAGCTATTCCGAGGCAGACGCAAAGCGTGACGCGGTTTCTCAGCGAATACTCCTCGGGCACGAATCGTCGACTGATTTCCATTCGGCTTTCTTTCAACGATCGCTTTTTTTCCCGATGGAATCGCACTTTGTCGGCGTTTCTCGCGCGCTGGTTTCCTTTCGCTAATCTCCGGGGATTGTTTAGCCGCGTAAACGCGTCCTCCGACGTGATTTTATTTAGCCGATTTTCAAGCATCTCTCGAGCCCATTGTGCCGCTCGACCTCCTTGAGCGCAGGTGGAAAAGCGTCGTCGTTGGCTTCCTCGTATTTATGCTGGTAGATAGATCTGAGTCGGGTCGGGTTATGCTGCGGTAGGTTGGGTTAGGTCTTCACTGATATACCAGGATCTAGTTCAAGCTCTGAAGAGTCTAGTTGGAATACTGGCGTAGGTTTGGAGTGTCTTATCTCCAAAGAACGAGGCTTATAATAGTATAGGAAGCGTGGATAATAAATTTCTTTAGGAGGTGAATGCGGAAAATTGGTACATCGATCGCAAGCGTCTCAGGGGAATAATTGGAGCAATAGAATGGCGAAAGGTGAACCAGATACCTCGGTAAATGACTTGATATTAATAAAATAAGGAGCTATATCTATATATTTATATAAGAACGAGTGAATTTATGATGTATACAAGGAATTAGAAAAGATTTTTCGAAATTCGACCCCTACGGGAGTAAAAAGGGGTTGCAATGCAAACCGCGGGATACAGCTAGTCGAGAATATAACGAAGTCTTCTTCCCCTGCAAACAAGGGCCACCCTGCGGTGTCGATGATCGCAGCTCTCCCGCTCTCGATGAAGATGTCCTCGATGCATAATTTCCGAGATCGGCACGAGGTCCTCGAAGCCCTCGAGGAAGGCGTCAGCCAGGAACAAGGTAGGGAGAGGGACAAAGGGGTCCTATTAAAATTCGAACAGACCGCCTCTCGTGAAAGAGACGCTGCGAGGAGAAAAAACAAACGGAAGAACCAGTCTGTCGGGTTTCTTGCCCAACCGATACGCGGCTCTCTCTCCACGGGAGGGTACGTCCTCGCGACTTTTCGGGTCTGGCTGGAGCGATGGGATTCAAATAGGTTCGGGACGCCTCGAGTCGAAAATCGAGGCTCTAGCTGAGGAGACGAAGCAGAGATAAGGTCTGGGAAATTTTGAAAGTAGAACCTTTGTTAAATAGTAGTTACTAAATAAATTTTTCATAATAAATATGTATCATTCCACGGTACCCAAGTCTCCATTTTGCCCCCTCCAAAGTGACTCGCTTCGCGAGAGATACGATGATTCCCCTGGACGAGGAAGAGCGGAAGACAATCGAGAGATATCTCTCGGCCGTTGCTTTTTCCACCGACTTGTCCACGGGTCACTTTAAATTCTGAAACGAGCCGGGGGGATACGACAAAAACTTGCAACGTCCACGGACTTTCTTCCAGGCGTATTGTTTCCGAGCTCATCGGCGATGCGGCTGAAACCGCCATTAAAACGGACGTTGCATGTCCCCTTGCCTTTTCCCGTTTTCTCCGACCGGGAATGGGGATTTCAGCTCACGCGAAACCCGCTCGCATCGCGTGGCTACCCAATCGATTATATTTATATTCTTCGTCGCTCGAAATATATTGGCTCGGGATCGACGATCTCCGTGGCTCTTCCTCTTCCTCCTGACCATCGGTACTCCACAGAGCACTCTCTATACCTGGTAAAACATAAAATATTAGGGAGATTTGTAATTTATCGCTTATTTATAATATTGTAATTTATTTGTAATTATCATTTAATAATGTATTTGCGAAGGAACCGTAAGTCGAAGAACGGAAGTTGTTTATGAATCAACCTAATAGCTTGACGAGAATCGAGAAGCTACTGTCCTAAAAAACAAATTAAACGGCGATGTTAGCAACGTAAATACTCTTTGAAAGCTACCGGACGAATAAGCCGATGTAATTTCGTAATCCAGCCATTTTTTCCAAATTCAATTTTGCACTAATCGTCCTCGAAAACCGTACAAGAATATCTCCAAAATTTCGCATAGAAAATTACTGGTAGTTTTCACACAAATGTGCCTCCTTTAAACGTATTTATCTCTTTATTATTTTTATTTTCATATTCGTTCATCTATCCAACATAACCTTCTATTCTTATGACGCAAGGTAAAGAGGAAGTAGCGAGAGGGAGGATGAAACAGAAGTCGAGGGAGGCAATTTGTTCTCAGCATCGCGGTCAGAGTTATTGGACAGAGTTATTACCTTGCCCTGGCCAGTACGCGCGCACTCGAATTTCTACCGCATCCTTCCCAAAAAGGGTAGGAAGGAGAAAGTGTCAGTGGGTTAAGGCCACCGATCCACATCCGCGTGGGCGTCCTCTCGATTTCCATAAGTGTTCGCGAGGCTGGCTTTCGTCCTGGTTGGCTCGATCGAAAAAGAAACGCTCCATCGATTTTATACGAACAACAACCAACGAGGAAGAACATACCTTGTTTACTGTACCTTGATTTATCCGAGGTTTCACCCGATACACAATTCGATTACGTCCTCGAATCAATATTTCTATCTGGATAAGTAACTTCTTCCAATTCAAGCAACGATTGTCGTCGTCCACAATGGCGACGATGAACGAACGAGAGCATCCGTTCGCTCTCTTTCGCGTGACGTTCAATCCCCCGACCGATTTCAGGCCGGAAGTTGAATCCTGGAAACCAGGACAACGGTGTCTCGCGGCTTGTCTCTCCGCTTTTATTGTCTTTGGTCACGTGAAACTCCCAACAACGCCCAGGCTATGTAATTTCAATTACGTCGACCCATTTAATTACCGACACCGGAATCGTGGGACGACGAGGACTTCTCGCGAACGATACATATCGGGCGCCCACGTCTTTTCCATCTCGCGGCCGCACGCTTGTTCACGCTTTTCACCTTTTCCAACGTTTCCACGAGCAAACTGCACGCGTAACGGATTAGCTGGCGCAACAGTTGCCTTCGCAGAAATTCGCGTTCTCGGCGAACAATAATTGCCATTGTGACGAAATCGTGATTTATACTCGGAGAGAGTATATGAGACCGGATGAGAGTAGGATGAGAACCATTCAGGCGTCTATTAACCCTCTGACATGCTCCAATCACGGCTTGGGTACTGTACTCCCAATGTTGCCGAGGGTCTACAAACTGAAGGGGACTAAAGAGTAATATAAGAACTTACACCCAAATTGTAGCAAATTGTCGCGAAATCACGAACGCGGTACACTTAACTCTTTACACTCGAGAGGCGGTTTAGAAGCGACAGTCTTTGTTTTAGATCTTAGATTTCGTTGAATCTCGAACTGTTCTTAGCAATACTGGTTCGTAAACAGGTTTCTAAGGTGTGAATCGGCACACTTTGAAGTAGTAGTATGATACTTTATTTCCACGACTCGCCAATCGTGCTAGAAGAAGGGTTTAGTTGTTTAAATCGTTAGGTCTCTGTAAAAAAACTGTCTTCGACCGTCTATCAATGTATTTCCATTTGTCGTTCGCGTTCGTCCTTAAAAAATTGTTTGAGGGAACTACTTTTGAACAGTGGAAGAGTTGATATTAAACGAATAACAAATAAAAAAGAATTTCAATGAAATCGAAATTTGTCCGGACGATAGCGTCCTACCGTCTTTGTACGATAACGAAACGAGGGAGGAACAGGATAAGGAGCTCGATATTCCGCGCCACACTGGCCGTATTTCCATTCGAGTAATTCTTTGGTTCGATCGTTACCACCCAGTCGCAGAATGCGACTCGGCTACTTCCCCGGGATTATGTAAGATTATTGGAATGCATGCGTAACCGGATAACGAAGCTGATCTGGAAACGCGGCTGCGTTTATCTCGACCCTGCTCTGCACCGACGTTGCTATACCTTGCCAAGGATCTCTATTGTTCGCCATTGTTACTGCGAGGGACTTGGGTAACTTCGTTCTTCGATTTTACGAACGAGACGTTTGAACTTTTATAGAATACGTACCGAATTCTTCGCGTTTCAAATCTACCTTAAGGATTTCATCGAATCTCCATTTTTATCGTCTCCCTGCGACATATGTACGGATCTCGACAAAAATATTTAGAAAATCGGAGCGTTTAGTTTAAAGTAGGAGTCTGCGTCCTTAATCGAGTGGCGATCGAAGGAGAGAGCGGGTGCAACGATCATCATCCCGGCGCGAGCGCACGCGGAAATAAACGCACGTTCGCGCACCAATACGAAGGCGAAAGAGTGCCATAGCCGGCGGCTAGGCCATTTCCCGACCTTGCCAAGCGGGATTCCTTAGACGCGAAGAAACTTGGCCATTTTTATCGGTCGTTTCGTCTATCCTCCTTTTTGCGCACGCTTTTTCCTCGCACCAGATCTAATCCCCACAGCGAAGACCCGCGCCACGGCTCGAGCGTAATTTATTCCGGGTGGAATATACATTCCCCTGCCACGTTTAATCGCGCGACTCGACTGCTCGTTAAAGAAATTAATTTGCTCCTCTCGTCTTTCCGTCTTTTTTCAACCTCCGGCTCGTTTATCTTCCGTTTCCCTCGGCGATGAGAAGCTCGCAAGAACAACTTCCAGACACTTTGTCGGACCTGATACGGGAAACGTTTCTTCGAGCTTCTTATCCCTTCGCTAACAACAGACGTGTCTCCATATAAGGAGAAAGTCTTCTTTTTTTTTTTATGATTGAAAATCATTTACAATTCGTATGGTTGCATATCTGAAAATTGACACACTGACGTAACGCTTGATGAGTCGTCAGGGAAAGCGATCGATTTTTGGAACAGTCGACAAAAAGTAAAAAATAAATATATAACATCTTTTCATTTTCGCTTGATAATAAAGATGTTTGAATAAAGTAAATCGCAAAAATGTCCCTTTCCTGTATTAATTTTCAATCACCTGATTCTTACGTTCGTCGTGAAATCTGTAGATTTTTCTTAAATGGAAAGATCTTGTGTAAATAGATCATCGATTTGTCGCCGCTTTTTTGAACCCAAACCACAATTAACGACGCACCACCTTGGCTGCTATTGCTCGAAGAGCAACTCCGACAATTACGATCGCTGGCCGACTTTCCTTCGAAACTGCCACGGATCATCCGGGAAGTAATTAAAACTAAGGAGGGTGGAAAGAAAGACGATGCTAGAGACGAAGATATTCTTATCGAGTCGATTTTATAATACGGGGCCGGGGCGATAACTACTAGCACCCCAGGTATCATCGAAACTATGTTTCGCAAAAATATTTGTTGAAATAAAATTGGTCGGTTAGATATAAATCTAAAGATCTTATTACAAGTTCGCAGACGTGGTGAGATCTAGTAATCGGTATTACTCGCGACGAATGATTGTTCGAACGATCCTTCGAGATTTTTAGATTTCGTAATCGGATCTTTGCACCCAAGCCCTTAACCTTCTCGTCTTAGCGTTAAAAGTACCGATGTATCTTAGGTATCGTGTCTTATTACGACGTAACGGAGTCGCAGAAATGCAGACGCGGTAACCTGCGACACTCGTGTAGCAGCGATAAGTTAGAGGTAAGCGCGGAACCAGCGGCAGTCCCGCGTCTTCGCTCTAAACCGGGGTAGCCGCGGCGCGGCGGTCGGCCGCCGCGATACACGTCGATTTTACGATTCTAATCACGCGCCGGGGCCCAGGTAGATATACGATCGCCGATCTGAAAGGGAAATCGAGCGGTACGACACGCTCCCAACAGATTACTTGGACGATCGAGCAGCGGTTTTGCGCCGCGTCGTGAGCTGAAACCACGACTAGATCCGAGACCGGTACTCAACCGCTCCCTACTACCGCGAACTTCTGCGTTATTTATGGCAACAAATTGAGCTCTCTCGATCCCGCCGTTCGAAGAAAAACCGGCGCGAACAAACATCGTTGGCTCGCTGCTTCGCGCCCGACCACGTACATTGAACCGTTCCACGGTTTCTCTCGGTGTTGTCGCCGCCGCTATCGATCTCAGGGAGACTTCTGGGATTTACATCGATCCTAGGAATTTCTACGTCGATCGTCGACACCTTGCCGTGATCATCATTCAAGATTTCAATGGCAGATTTGATAAAAATAGAAAATTAACTCGAGGAAGAACGGTGTTTATAGTGTTGCAGTCAATACCTATTTTTCTGTGGCTTGTATACGAATTGCACAATTTGAAAAAAAATATTTTTAGTACACCTCTACGTTCCACTTACTTCCTACATTTTCGTTTCACGAATCCAAATCCATTGAGATATAAAACATTCGTCGCGTAAGTCCTTGGAGTGTCCCTCGATACTTGAAGCATACATTATTCTTTTGAACGGCACAGGTAAGCAATTCTCTAAGGTTCGTGCTAACAGAATAGTCAAATACAGCACAAGTACGTAACAGTTCCTAATCATTGTAAATCCGCGCAAGTGCCTCTAAAAGCGGGGAAATCTAGCGACCCTGAACGTCTTCCGACAAGGATGAACTCCTGGAGCTCTCGTGGCCTCCATTCCGAGCGGCTGTTGTTTGGAAACCACTCGGCTCGCCGATATTGCTCGCCGTCTCGTTCCACGGGAATGCTTTGCACGTTTCGAGGGCTCTTCGCGTTCAACGAGATCACGGGTCATTGGTTGACACGAGCCGTTACTTCTGCCGTGGTAAAACCGCGAAAAGTAGCGGACGCCAGGACGATAACAGATACCTCGGACGCGTCTGAATCTTAAGCAGCGTTTCCGTTTCAGGGGGGAAGTGGCACTCTGGGTCACGGGAACTCGAGGATCGCGTCGCGAGTATTTTGCTTTCGTGACCACGTGAGGTTACGGTAGCTGGGACATGGGTAGAGATTCTTTAAACGTCGTTAGCAGAATCGAGTAAAATTATCATCGCCTGCGATTAGACTATTTTTGGCAAATGAAAATGTGAGGAAATGCAGAAGGATGCGTTCGAATGCAGAAACATATAAATTATCGAGAATAAAAATACTTTATCCTACTTAAACAACATCGACGACTTTGAAATCTCGAAAAAGTGCACTCTTCGTCTGTGATAGTATTTTGCCCTCCGAACCAAACATTTTCTTATCGTAACGTATCTTCGTATCGTTAAAATCCACGGAGATCGAAAAAACGTAAACAGCGGCGACTCCCAGATCGCGAATCGTAGCAACTGATCGATAGCGGATGCATCGAGGCGTATCTCGGCTGAATCGATACGTGGAAAATCCCAGCGAGATACTTCGACGAGTAGCGTATTATTGCTTCATTATTCGGCGGAAATTCAAGCCACGGATCGAGCCCCGAGAGTGCAGCTATTTATATAAAACCAGATCCCGGCACAATAGCAACTTTCTACTCCTACACGAAGATCGACGGGGCACGGTGCACGCGTGCGTTCGTGCGCTTGCTGGACCGTACGATGGCCGAGAAGCCTCGAATAAAGTTGTGTGAGAGATCTCCAGACACCTACGGGCTCCGTAATTTCCGCAACGCTCGAGAAGATCCGCAGTACTACCCGAGTTATTTGTTTACGGACGCGTATCCCTCGTACGAGAAGAAAGAACGAAGAAAGACGACTCGTAGGTAGCAGGTCGGCCTCGGTCGGTTAATTACTAACCATGAAATAAAAGCACCGTAGGAACTGACGAGGTTAAGATAAGATTTATTAGAATGAATTTAGAGGGAAAGAAAAAAATAAGTAACATGGAAATGAAACGTCTCGGCACACACGATTCTCGTCAGCTTCTGTTTTCAAGCGACGCGACCCTCACACACCCGAACAACATAATCGCGCTTGCTCAGTTCCACGCAGTGGTCCACACATACCACAGTACGAAGAAATATTACTATCAATAATTTCGCAATGTATGACTGAAAGCAAGCATAAAGTAGTCATCGTCCAAAATGTAAATACGTTGCAAAGTTTGGATCGATGCGAGTTTCTCGAGGCAATCGCTTTCGGGAAGCCTCTGATCGGAAATTGAACATTCCGAACTCCTCTAACGTCCCGAAGTTTCAACGAGTTTTCTACGTTTTTCCAAGTTTCCAGAACTTCTGAGGGAAAAACACTTTCTCTCGAGACTCACGGTCGCGTCCCCGGATCTGTTTTGTGGAAGCTTGTCCAATTCAACACGAGGGAAAGATAGTGTGTTCTAGTGACTCGCATTAAAAATTATAAAATTGACGAATTACTCATGGATTCATTAATAAATTATAAATATAAAATTGAGTCGTTCTTAAATCAAGGAGGTTCGAGGAGATCTCGTTCATGAGACCAGTTTGATACGGCCCAATAGAAATAAATTTTAGGCGAAGCAGGATAGATCGAAGACCAAAGAATTGCTTGAGCTAAAGATTACTTCCGTATCTTCCCACTATTCTTCCTTACGGATCTTCCATGGTTAGCGAATGGAGTAACGTCTCGAGGGGAACGATGAAAAAGTGACAATGCGGTTTGTTTCCCTTTGTTTCCCTGCGGCAGAGCTTCGAGTCTAGACGGAACATCTACAGTTTCCACGACGAGGAACAAAGTCCTCCTGCTTTCCCCCAAAGGGGAATTATCCTTCGAGCGTCCTATCGCGTTGAAGCGCCCGACAACGGACTAAAAGGTGAAGATCGTCGCGACAACAAACGAAAAAACTGTTTGCTGACGGTCGGGACATTACTCTTCGGTCTTTGTTGATGGGACAGGGGTTTCTTGTTTCTCGAATCGTCGAGTGGACAGCCGGAGGACTTTGAGTCGGAGAACGCTGACACCCACGCGAGGGAATTTGCGCGCTTTGATATAAAGGGAGAGTGGGAGGGCCGGTAGGGTGGTAGAAAAACGCGGGAACGACGGTGAACATAAATTCAACGCGCGTGCACACCGAACGCGGTAAATCCGCGCGATTACAACGCGTTATCGGTTAAGTTGGCGATTCCTGATTGTTTTAAGCTCTCGCGGTCGGGTTCACCCATTCCTAATTTTAGAAGGTTTTACAGGATATTTATATTTTTCAGTTGTTACAGCATTACCTTGTAATAGATAATTGATAAGAAATTTTCGTAAAGTCTAGCATGCAAGGAACAAGAAATATACACGTCGAATTGAGTAACCTCCTCCTTTTCGAATTCGGTTAAAAATGGAATCTAATCGATCGTCAGTTGGTCCACCGATGGGAACAAAGTTGGGAAACGCCGCGTTAGACTGGAATTACGGTTTGGCTGCGATCCACGCCGTTTGAGACACGCGATTTTCAGCCGAAGGGCCCGAGAGGATCTCGCGCGTGAGAATACCTGCGGGCTGAATCGAGCGAGACGATCGCCGTGCGTCTCTTGCATAATGTACCGGTCCATGGGCGAGAAAAAAATACGTAAACGAGCTCTGGCTGTTCGCGCGAAGACGCATCTCGTCCTGACGTAATAACAAACGACGCGGGCCGTTGAATCCTTGATCGGCCGACTCGTTCCACTTCTGCTGCTCCCTTTAATTCTGTGCTAAGTACTCGTTTCCTTTTCAATCGACGGACGATTAGCGACGATTTTACTCGAAGGATATTCGAAGGCAGTTTTCGAGGCTTCTCTCAACCCCTAATTTGGGGGGTGAAAAGTATGTTTGACGAAATAACTTGGAAACCAGAAAGGAAATTGTTCTGGTTTCGAATAAAAGAAACTTCAGGATCTCTCTTGATTCGAAAGTTCAAAACCTAAAAATGTACCGCGGGGCGTACTAATATCGTACCTATTTTTCTAACGAGGTTCTTAAAACGCTCTTCAATTCTTCGAAAACAAGGAAGGTTTGCGAGTGGAACTGAAAAGTGCCAAATCAAGAGTCAGCGGAGAACGCCCGATCGCCATGTTTCAATGCGAGGTGGGTACATTTTTGGGAAACGACTCTCGCATATTTTAATTGAATACGATCGAACCCTCTTAATTCGCGGGCGGAGGTGCACGCCAAAGCAACGTTTTAAGTTTATTACAGGTCCGAAGGATCGGAATTACGTCGAGTTTCGTTTCATCGATGGCTACTAAATACCGTCATTATCAACTATAGGGCTCCGTACTCGAGCGATCGCCGCTGCCAAGTAATCTTTTTCGTTATTAACGGCTTCGGAAATGCCTAGTTTCCGCGGCAAAAGCGCGCGCTGCGGGTAAACCGCGTCGTTATCGCGAAATTATCGTCCACGCCTTTGCAACAATATCGCTTTAACGTTCGATGACAATGTTTTCGGTAGATCGATTGAAATGTTTAGAATACAGTAGAACAGCATTACAGCAGAGTGTGAATTTTTCTAATATTCTAATAATGTGTCATTATTTCCACTTAGCATTTCTTGTTTCAGCAAAAATTCCAATTTTTCGCTGTTTCCATACAATTTTTCAGATAAAAAGTAGACATCGACGGACAGGAAGATTGTTACGGGGGGCTAAAAATGCAGCGTCGGGTCAAGGCGCGTATAATAATTCACGATAAGTCGTGCTGGTCGCGGTCACTTAGGCCCTTATCCGACTAGGAAGAGCCGAGGGCGCCATTATATGTTCGCATTATCGGCCCTGTCTCTACGTTTCGCGTTTACGGCCTCGCGTCGACCCTTCTCGTTCCCTTTTTACTTTCTTCGCTGTTTCTGAACGCAGGAACGACGTTAGTCCGAGCAAAACGTACCCTTTGTGTCAAGACGGTTGTGTCCTATAGATAAATTCAAGCAATGATTCACGTTTCAGGAGAGGAAAGTATTTGTTGATTAGCTAGTCATTGTTATCGATTAAATAGATAAACAAAGATAGGGAAGGTAATTACTAAATGACAAGCTAGATTAAAACGATGAAACGTATTTAGGTACGAAGATAATATTGCCAGAAGGCTGGAAGGCAAGATATCGACACAATAGTGTCGTATTCTTCTTTTTTGTAACATACAGTTGCATCGAAAGACAGAGTTCTGGTTAAAAGTTTCGACTCCTGAAAGGGTTATGCTCCAAATTAATATCAGATGCGGTATTTATAATATTCCATGGCTTCTTCGCGCCTCTGTGTACACTTCGTGGCAGGATTTACCGTAAAGGCCGACCTAGAGGATCTCGACCCAGTGTCGAGAAACCTTAGAATCGGCTCGACCTCGTCGGTTGCCCTGGTAACGGCGTAAATAATCTAGAACGAGTCAGGCTCCAGGTTATGGAAAATATCTACGAAAAATCTCATAAAAAAATCTCACAAAATATCGTACGGCAACATTTACGTTTACCGAATATTTGAACCGTTTAACTTTGAATATTCGGATATGAGAAAGTTAGACGAGCAGAGCCGAGCCTGGTCTGTTATACATGGCGTCGTTATTAATCCACGTGCATTAGGTAATGTCGTGCGGATACGTAAACGTATCGCTAACGAGAACCTGATCCCAACGCGATTAATCTCGTCAATAGAGGGTATAATGGTCGACGAACAGTCGATTAGTATCGTTGATTAATACGTCGTTGATAACGGATGCTCGATTACCCGCTGATTAAGCGCTGATTTAGCTAATCGACGCTTGTGCTTCGACCGCCTCGAATAGGAGACTCACGCTGAAGGGCAAATTACTCCCTTCCCTCCCTCTCTATGAGACGGAATACAGATATTTCATCAAAAAAATATTCTTCATTTTTACGACAACTACTGCGTTTATATAAACATCCTTTGGTTCCATGAGCACGTTCGTTAACGAATGGTCCCTTTGTCGGACAACTAATCTCGGTCGGATCCCTGTGACTGGATTTTTCTTTCAGTCAATTTAGATCTTTGAAAGATTTCGTGCGGTACAGACGTAACTTCCTTGATATAGATTGAATATAATAGTCTAGTTTATTAAATAATATGAGAGAAACATTTATTTAATTACCCATTTCCAATAACTACCCTCTCGAATATACCCACCGAAGTTCTCCCTTTGTTTCGTTTTCCACGACTGTTTTTCCTCAGCATTTTTCAACATTTTCTTCTGCCCGTTTTTACTTTCCATTTATTAACTTCAAATAATTCTACTTTTGCTCGTCTCCGAGCCCTGCAGTTTCCAAAGATAACTCAAGCTGAAAGTGGAGTGGCAAACGAAAACTTGCCAAGGTTTTCCTTCGCAACCGCGGAAGTAGCTTTTCGATCGAGGCATGAACGTAGCCGTCCGCGGTGTCCATCGTTTCATCGCGGAATCGGTTTTCTCCGCGACACGACGCGAACAACCAGCATTTTCCCGGCGCTCGAATCAAAGAAAATTGTTTGCGTGCTAGTTTTGTGCTCGCTGGGTCGGCGTTTCGCGCAATTAAAACCTCGGCCACTTCGGTACCGCGCAACGCTCCAGTTCTCCCCGTCTTCCTGCAAAAAGAAAGCCTCCCCGGAGATACAGTTTTTATGCGGGGCATTATATTTTCAGTTCCCTGGTTTTCGAGGGAAACAACGGGATGCGGAGCGCGAGGCTTAATCGAGAAGCGAAACGAAAATGACGACCCATGGAGCCGAGTATTATTCCCTTCTTCGTTGCATGTTGGCCTTTTACGTCAAATATATACGATGAAATGATAAAATGAATATTTTGGTTAGGTACACAAATTATAAATATATTAGGTATATCAATTCCGTATCCTTGTATTCAATCATTTACACAGTTGAAAAGTTTGCGTTCTTGCACACAAAAATCCAATGATTAACCCTCTGGCCTACAATCACGAATGAGACTTGAGGAATTTGGAAAACAAAGCATCGACGAACGAATATAGTATCGTTTCGCATGTCTCCTGCGTAATTATTTCACTCTACTTTTGTAACCTCGACCAACCGGATATTAACCATCGTTAATATCCAATAATATCCAGCTCGATAACGAACGTGCCCGGCTGTCGATAACAGAACCGCGAGTTGTTTCGTTTCATTCGAACGTGCTCGATGACAATATTAATCAACGTGGCGTGCAGAACTCTGCGAGGCGAACCGTTGGGAAACGGTACATGGGGTCTGCGGTGGAGTGAAATTCAAACTACTGGCTGTCGATATCGAGTCATCGATGAATTAAAAATCTTGAATTTTTAGACGAATTTAACGTTCGATTCGTAATTGGGCACCGTAGACTCTTGACGACTTGGAACAGTCACGCGTTCGTCGGGACTCCTGACTCAGACGACTTTCCTTATTTTGTGAATGGCAAAAACAAGTTCGAAAATCGCGTATTTATTGCCAAAGACAGACTCAGATGACTTTCCTTATTTTGTGAATGACAAAAGAATGGTTCAAAAATCGTGTATTGATTGTCAGAGTATTGGAAGAGTATTTTTGAAATTTCCAATTATTATGTCACAGAAATATCGTACTCGAATGAAATTTCCTCTCGAAAATCAATACCAGGAATACCTGCATACACGGAGGCCCGATAAAATCAGTCATCCCGTTTGCCAGAGGAAAGCTCGCGATAATTAGCAAGGAAACGGCGGAAATTAAGGTTCGCCCGGTGTTTCCACGTCGATCTATCGCACCCCGGAGGAAAACCGCGATCCCTAGGCTCGCGTTTCGCGAACGTCGATGAATCCGAAGCGCCCTAGTTCCGTCCGACGGTCCCGGCACGTCTATAGAAACGCATGAAAACCGAGAGTTTTCCCGGCTTTTGATTACGGGAACGTTGTCTTTGCCGATTCCCATTTATTTCTGACGGGGCATTGTCGACGATTTCACGCCGAACACCTTGGCCTCCTCTCGAGCGCCTGTCTGACGGTAGCTATCGGAAACGGTATTGTTAGTGCCAAGTGGGTGTTATTCAGTTGTTGGAACGAGGTGTGAGAAATATTCCGAGCCTGTTTTACCCGCAACAAACGACGCGTTGGAGCGCCTCTTGTCTGGAGAGCTTTCCGCCAGGAATGCTTTAACCACAAAAAAAAAATTGTTTTTCATTACGTACGACGACGTATTCTGGTCTCCACTTGATTAAAAATATTTCCAAGAGAAGAGATCCTCCGCGGAAAGGTTGTCCCTCGAGGAGAGACTTGGAGACAGAAGATGGTGTTCATAAATCTTCATTGGAGAGGTGTCGTTAGCCTCTGAAATGAAACGGACAGCGTGTGCCGCGCGAGGAATGATTAATTGCGACTGGCGTCGTCCGTTAGGCGAAGGGAAATGGTAACGCGTCCGCGTAACCAGCAGTCGGTCCATTGTCTCTGATTAGGGCAGTGATTCTTAATCACCGTGCCGTCACAGCGTCGCGAATGTTTGGCTGAATTATTCACCTGCAATTTTGAAAAATCTCCTAAACAGAATTATCGGACGTGTTCACACGTGTCCACGTATGTTCACATGCGTTACGGGTCGGTTCGAATCCTCCATCGCACGAATTTCATTTTATCTTTGAGAAAGGAATTCATTTCCTCCTCGTGCACACGTCTGGCATGCCTGAAACGTGTCCAACGATGGCTCTTTGAGGACAATTTGCCACGTCCCGTTCCGTCAGATGTATTTCTCCTCTGCGAGAGGAAGAGATTAACGCGAGACGACATTCATCATCCCGCTGTGCCTCGTAACTTTCCGCTTTGAACGATGATGTACGGACTCGTGGAAGAGCTTTTTAGCCGACGATCGATCGTCGCTCGATCGGATGCAAACGCGAACGCGTTGGCGTCGCTGGGAAGTCTTCTAGGTTTTTACCTCCGGCCAAATGGAATTACCTTTCGGGGGTTCTCTGGCTTCTGCTTGGGCAAGATTAGACCATGTTCCGTTTTCTGACAAAATATCCAATGAAAAACTTGATTTTATGTATCTCCAGAGGAAGATGAATCGAGAATGAAGATAAATGAATTTTTTGTTTACTCGTTCACTGACACGAGGGCTGACATTCACTCCGTCAAACATACGACTCACTTATATTATACGATTATATACTTGTGTAAGTTTTTCAGTTATATGAAGTTTTTCAGTTATTTTCAGTTCTATGAAGTTTAACATTGAGTCTGTTAAAACTAAACCTCATTTATTTTCTATCGTATTATTAAAATTTTCCAAGGCTTTATACACGCCCACTGCCTTCCTGGCAACTACCAAAACGACCTACAACTTTTGAATCCTTCGCGAAATATTTAAACAGGACTCGCGGTCGCATCAAACATGCTAGTCGACGCGCGCCTGGCTAGATGAGATCCAGAAGCGTGTCAGGGTCGCATCCTCGGCCTCCCGTCTCTTGGATCTTGATATTTCCTGAGAAACACGTCTGATCATTTTTATCCTGCCATTTTTTTTTTTCTCCCTGTGTGCCTCGATCGCGTAATGGCGTCTCCGCGAAACCCTCGTCCGACTTCTCGATCTCGATTCATTTGGATCGCACAATTTGTCCTCACCCGGCGACAAGCACGTTTCATTTGTTACAACCCATGCGATGACAACGTTCCTCTCGTGTTTCAGGTGAGTCGAGACAGGGTGAATCCTCTCGCGTCCGCAGGTGTAGGTAAGTAAATAAACGAATGACCAGCTCTCCGAGACGGCGATCATCTCTTTCTCGTCGTGGACCAGATCCCCAAACCTGTTCGTGCGTCACTGATTTACCTAATGGAATTCGTGTCTTCTTCGACGTAGGTGTGAAATTAACACTTTGTCTGCCCCTCGACTCTATTTATAGGCTTTTTAATCCCAGCGTCTACTTATGGGAATCAGGTGTGTCGATTGGCGTCTGGCTCGTAGTCTGAGAGCAACTTAATTCACTCGTACAACTCGTAAGCGTGTCGGTAGATCGATTAGTCGTATTTACGCTTGTACAACTATGATTCTACTACTTTATCCTGTATATCTGTCTTCGCATCTAATTATACAGTCGGATAATTATCGGCACACGCAGGAAGTAACAGAGATACAAAGGATGAAACAATGATACAATATTCTGCTTTCTATTTAAAAATATGTATTGGGTATTCGAAAAAGTTCGTGGCGTTTTGTCGCTCGTTTTTGTCAAGTTGAAAGCATAGAGAAATCTTTTATTGCCTTTTAATCTTTCATGTCTCTGTTACACTCTGTGCCAGTAATTCGTGGCCCACCGTGTATATCGAGCCTTGCTTTTTCCGCTCTACAAGTGGGTGCGCATAACGGACAGGAAACTGCAGAACAGCGTGCACGCCCGGAAGCGTTGATGCGCTCAATGCCTCCCTTCCGGTAGCACGTTGTGTCGTCATCGTGGTCGAAACGAACCGACGACGACGACGCCGGGCGTCGCCGGTACTATCCGCCTTCCTGGACGCTGAGCAGATGGCGTTAGTCGTCGGTGAGCCGAAACACCGTCGCCCCTATTGATAAATAAGTTTGTCGTCCACGCATAAACATCTAATCATAGGTACTTTAGATGGAACGAGAGAATTGAAATTTCTCAGAGCCTACGCCAATGCAAAATTTCATTTTAGACGGAATAGAAGAATTTCCTTTGGATTTTTCGAAGCCTACACCAACGGCTTCTTTATTCATTTTGCATTCATCTTTAATTTAAACGTTACCTCAGACTCTATAAGGCAAAACTTATATAATATATTATAACTTATATTCCAAAACTTTCCTTAAGATTTTTCAAAGCCTACTCCAATGGTAGCCTCTTTATTAATTTTGCATCCATAAATAAGCATCCATCTTTACACCTAAACATCTAACAACAAGTACCTTACACCCTACAAGAAGATATTCTCCAAAATTTTCCTTCGTCCTCCCTCCGATCCTTTCTATCCATTTTCCTTGAACAAACTATGTATCCCCCCCTACTCCTTTTTCTTACTTCCAAGACACCAGCACTTAGTCCGGGTCCGGTACTTGTTATTTTTCCTCTGGAATAACATTTTTCGAGCCGCGACTGAACGAGGTACACATTACGAGAATTTAGCGCGGCTCCCAGTGATTATAAGAATTTTCCCCGGACTTCTCGCCGCGAGACATTCCGCGAAGAAAAACTTGGAAACAGTTCCATCCGTGAAAAAGTTGAATAACCATCCCCTCTGTTATTATCATTGCCGCTCGTTTGCTGTATAATATTTCTGCTCGACCTGAAACCGAGCTTGTGGCAGCTCTGTCTCGCTGTCGAAACCGGTACCCGAGTGGATTAAAACTAAAAACAACGGGAATGGAGGTAGGAGAGACAGTTTACGATGTTTTCTAAAATCTGGAGTGCTTCGGGTGTGCTAGGGCCGACCTCATCGACGTAATGCACTCTCCTTGCTTGACAAATTTCATTTAGCGAGTGGTGTACGAACCATGAAGCGTGGAACACTGACTCCCACACCCGGAACGACCCCCTTTTCCGACGAACTTTGCCCCGAATTAAGCAGTCCCCTTGCTAAATAAATTTGAATTTACTCGTAAACACGATGTTTATAACATAACGTTTAAACATAATGTTTAAGTCCATTTGTGGACGTAGGATATGTGGGAATACTGTTTTTTTGTTGGAAGGTAGAATCCAAGGAGGTGTAAATTATTTTTGTTTCGTTTTCAAGTATTTTGAACGCCAGTTTCGAGGTCATTTCGAAATTTATTTAATATCTATAGCATGGTAGAAATACTTTAGAGATCTCGAATAATATGAATATTACTTTTTGTATACGAAAACAATCAATCTTCACAAAGTCGAATCTGGACGGATGGAGCATTTTCGGGCAAATTGAATCCTTCTCAAATTCTACAATTTCCCGCCACGTTTTCTCTCATCGATGATAAAATATTCACCGTTACGTTACCCAATTAAATGATTCAAGTGGCGTGTTTGCACTCCGACGCGTGCACGCGAATCCGCCCTTATTTTTCATCGGCAAATGCGTTTGTGATATAGAGGGGAGGATGTACACGATGTGATATTAATTGCGTGACGTACTCTATTAATTAATACGACTGTGCATCCGTTTCCTGGTCATTCGTATTTCACTGGCATTCGCGAACAAAGAACGAATTAATTTATGGATATTCAACGGAAAAAGGCAGGCGATTCTCCCTCTATTTTTCCGGTTTTTATCGTACAGAAAAAAAAATGTGGAATTAATGTTACTATTTTAATTATAGACGATACACGAATTAGTCTTCGTTCTTTATCGGTTCATTTCACCTCTATCGAGCGTGTGGGAATGAATCGAGTGTTCGTAATTCGACGTGGCAAATTAATGTCATTGTTTTGTCTACGATATATTATCGATATCGATGGTATTGTTCGGAACGTTATCCAGAACCGTTTGTAAGCGCAGACATTTAATTAGACCGATCCTAATTTGCTCGATCCCTTTAGCGGACATCTCGTTTCAGGGGATTTTCAATTCTCTTTCCAGTCACGGGAATTATACATTTCGATTGCACGTAATCTCGAATTTGATTAATCAAACGCGATAACGTGTCGGATTGGATTACCCTTAATGGAGGTGACATGTCGCTAGATAATTTAGGTTCAAACTACCCTCCCCTTCGCAGGCGTGGACGGTGGATGCTTTAATCTGAAATGGGGGTAATTTTACGCTACAAGTATCGAACTTACTATAACTATAGATTGTTGCGTTAAGATGCATTTTAAAATAGCCAAGATACAAGAAATCTACATGTACTTGAGAACATCTCATTTGAAATAAACCAAACAAATAATCGCATGGCCATTTTTAAATATATTTTAACAAAACAATTTACATATCTAGTTCGACACTTGTGCTGTAAAATAATGCTTCGTTTTGGATTAAAGCATGTATTTAAATCTTGGAAAAAAAATTCTCGATTTTGGACTATGACAAATTTTTCTTACTAAAACTTATTTATGTCCCATTCCATGGTAAGCAGACGAGACCATTTTCAGTCACGGATACCACTGGCTGTCAGCGTCTCTGAGGAATCTCGGACACCTTACTTTCCTCGTTCCGCGAAAATATTTTCACAGAGAATTCCAGTCTCCCTCGGTGTCTGCTCCGCCGATTTGTCGCCCCTAATTTCTGCTCGTGACGTCGAATGAAGTTTGTCGACCTTTGTCAGGGCACGAATTTCAAAGCGTCCCTCGCAATTTTCTTTTCGCCGAGCCTTAAACAGTTTCGCGAAAACACGAACGATCTCGAGACGAGATTCTTCACGTAGCGATCCTCGACGAAGACCGCGAGTTCCTCGACGTGACAGAGGATTGTCATATCGAGACGGACGGGTGATTGATAACGGTCGTCGAACGGGGAAAATCGTTCGTATAATCGAGCAAAAATCCACGGCACGACGAATGGAAGACACTCGAATATCGACGTTCTCATTCGTCAGTCCCGGCCTAGTTCAACCGCACCGCAGAGGTGAAGTAATCACCGTTTCAGTTACGACATTGAGCATCGATCAGCCACCTGGGAAGGATTCTATTGCTGCTGCGGTTAGTACCTCTGTTTCGTTTTTTTAATTTCTATTTCGTGAATTTTTATTCCTTTGATTTCTATATCTTCAAATTCTCGTTTCTTGAATGTTCACTTCTATGATTTCTATATCTCCAAGTTCTATTTCTTTAATTTCTGTATCTTTAATGTCTATTCCTTTAATTTCCATTTCTTTCAAAAATGGCAATTTAACGCCGGTACCTGTCGACGCAGCACTCGAAATCGTTTCACGATCGGTTCTTTCCGCGAACAATGACAGCCAGAGTTTCTCAAAACAATGCAGCCATTCGCCCGACTCGGGTTTCTTCGTTATTTAAGCGTTTCGGTACCGAACAAATTCAATTCCCGTCCTCTCCTTCGTGTCTGTTCCCGAGGACCCATTCTACTTCGCAGAATGCAACGGACAGCTAGCCTCGAGCGTGTTCCAATCTACGCATCGAAGGAGTCTCGAAACACTCAAGACTGCCAAGCTTCGACTTTCATCGAACGTTACTAGATGCCACAAGAAATTAATTTTTTATTCCGATAGTAAACTTGTGAAGCAGTCGCCGGAATTCTGGACAATTTTGTCCGTAACTCGCAACGAAAAATTAACTCGCCAAATACATTTCCACATTCAGGTCCACGATTCGAGTCGCTAAGAGACGCTCCTTACGATTCGATACGACTGTCGTCGCCCGGTTGAATAATTTCCACACCCGAGTGGACTCGCATTACGACCGATCATTTATTCATACCGTCAAGTCGGGGGCTATTTTCACCCCGAAGCTGTTCGATATTCAAACCCACGCGTTTTCTTCGCGATTCCTCCGCATTCCAATGGCTTTAACCGATCCGCGGACATTAATAACGGGGAATATTGAAAACTGACGAAATCCCTGGATTTGATTCCGCGTGTTCGGAGACCTATATGACTGACATTAATCTTAGATGCCAGTCCCTTCTCCCGAAAGTCTGTGAGAGACGAAAAAGTGCCGTTCAGCAAAAATTCTAGGGAACGGATATCTTTCAAACTATGTCAGATAAGGACCAATCCGTCATTGAGGGCAGCGACGACAAATCGATTGTCCTCGATCGTACCGAAATTTATTCGTTTATTTTGATTTACGTCGAACAGCACTCACGGTCCCATTTACCAAGGCTTTTACAGACTCGGTGAGGAATCGTGGGCAGCAATTGCCGATGGTCGCATAAATCTACGAATGTGCAAAACTCGCGGTAAATGCATAGAATTGGGGATGGGGAGCGAGGAGGGGTTGAGGGATTTCATCGATTCCGTACGAGATTCTTACAGCGACAAAGTTCCGCCATCGGAAGCACTTTGACCCGCGGTGGTTTTTCGGGTAGGTCGAAGACATTTCAGGTTCTTCTAGCTCGGCGCTGTTCGCAGGATGGATGGCGCCGAGAATCGATTCATGTAGAGAAAGCTGAAGTATGCTTTTCGACATCAATTTGCGAACCTCTGGTGATACTTTTTATCGTTGCGAGCACGTTCCGTTACTCACCCCCTCCAATCGTGTGTAACGACGTCGTTCCCAATAAATATTGCGTACTGGTCGACAGTCGCGTGGGTGGCGAGTCCTTAGCGACAGATAAGGCGAGCTGCTATAGACCTCGTTACAAATTCTCGTCGACTGTAATTGATATTTCGACAAAAAAATTTACGTATCGAGTTCAATACTTGTACTGTAAAATCACTCTTCACTTTGGATTAAATGTATTTAAATGTTGAAAATACATTCTTGAATTCTGACCGAGCCAATGAATTCAATGACGAGACTAACGAAAGACAATCTAAATAAAAATTACTTTCCCGTTACTCGACATGTGTATAATAAACTCCAGCATAACGGATCTTCCATCGAGTGAATTGTTTTCGAAAAAAAAAATTCTTAAATAACGCTACGATTTACGCGGATGATCTGCTCCTTGAATAGAGTCGAAAACAAACGCATTGCAAGAGACATGAATCCCCATTTAGTAGTACGCACACCTCTTCGTCTTCACGAACCGCGAGTAATTACGAACCCATCTGACAATTCCCAAAGCTAAAGTCAACAGATGTCGGCGAGGAGATACCTGACGGATTTCCTCGCTCGACGAACCTTCCGCTCCGCGCCTCTCGATTTTCTCAGGATCGCTCGTCGACGGTGTAACTCGCGATTATCCGCTCGGTTCGCGTGAGCCGGATCATTAACGCGATCTAAACGATGAAATTAAGGATCGTTTGCCAGACTGTTCTCATTAAAGTCGAAGGAAAACGGTGCCGATTGGAAACGACGCGGCTGGAACGTTAGCCCGCAACGGAACGCGTAATTTACCATCGGCGCTGTATCTACCGAGCTAATAAACGGAACGCCCCGTTATCGTTAAGCTCGAGCAGGTGCCGATGTTCGATCGAGCGTTGCCAGTTCCTCGAAGCACATCAAACGCACCTTTTACTTTTGGACGACGACCCTTGGTAGGAGAGCCAACATGCTTTTTATTTCACTTGAATTGAAAGAACGAAAGAATATTGTCGAAGGAAGTTGAACAATTCTATTTCTCTTGTTTAGATAATAATAATAATAATAATTGTATTGTACGCGCTCTAGCTCCTAAGCACTCATACCCAAAGCACCGACCAACCCTATAAGACTTACCCCCGAAGATTAGAAAACAAAACTCCTTATATCAACGCCTTCCTCCAGTACTAACATGAAAAATTTACCTTCATACCGAGCTCAGGACGTTCCAAGTACAACAAAGATTTTCATTGCGATTACCCTCCATAAACCTAGCTCGAGTAGAGCGGTGGACGACTAAAAGCGTGAACCAACCTTGAAAGACTAACTCCTGAAGATTAGAAGCCAAAACTTCCCGTATCCACGCCTTCCTCCGTTACTAACATTAAAAAATTCCCCTTCGTAGCGAGCTCAGGACGTTCCAGGTGCAACATAGATCGTTATTTCGATTATCGTGCATAAAGTTGGCGATGGGGGAAGCGGAGACCTGGGAGGGACGTTGGCGGACGTTCTGTCGGGCAGCTGGTAGCCGGGCTTGCAAATACGTGGAACACGCTCGCGGCTTTGGCGAATATTCGGTGGCGCCAGTTGCGCGCCGAGCGTCCGCGGAAACGGTTGCGGAACGCTGCTCTCCGTTCCGCGTTTCTTGTTTTCATCATCATCATCCGCGGCAACGCCTCGCGACCACCCAAGCGGTTTGGTTAGTCTGCCCGTGTAAAAACGGACCGTACAGCTGTGGGCCGTTAGAGATCTTGATCGCGCGTGGAGAAGGGAGATCTATGAGGCGAATATAGATGACGTTTCGTTTGAATAGCTTTATGTGCCTGGAAATAAACATATATTGTAAGGGATGGTTATTATTAGACTGCGGATCTTTATGCAAAATAAAATCTTGGCGAACGTGCCTACAGAAATTGAACCTGTATAGAAATTTATTTTATTCTGCAAATATTGTAACATGAACTTTACTTTCAATCGTTTTTATATTCTTGCATATTGTTTGCATTTCGTAGGTTCTTGCATATTCAAATTTCCTATAAATGCATAAAGATCCGCGGTCTAGTTATTATTAATGTCTCCCTGACGAGTTGTTTATCAGGATTATTCGAGAGAGAACATGAATAACTTCTTAACCCTTCGAGATTAGCGATCACGGGGGGAAGTTCTTTCTTAATCAATTACTTCACTGATAACGTAGAAATTCAAAATGCGTCTTAACTATCTCCGGATGGCTCTAGCAGGAAAGTCCTCGTCTAAAACCTTTTGAAAAAATTCCAGTCCAAGCACTGCTATACTCTATTTTACGAACTTCGAGTTAATTGTCGGGGTGAAATCGCTTCCAGTGTAATGACGACCACACACTGCCTTCTACGCGCCGGAATATCGGAACGCGAACGTGAAAAATGATCCGTGAACCGCAAACACGGTCGATTAAAACGACGATGTCCGACGGAGATGGGGAACGTCCTGGCGAATCGAGGTCGATGACTCTTCGTATTTTTATGAGCTCGCAGTTTTCTTCGTCATTTATCAAACGACCGATAAACACAATGGTGGATTGAAAAACTGCATGGGAATAACGAACTCCGAACGATGCATATTTTAACAAGGTGAACTGCAAATAATGCACGGCGCGTACACGGGTAATGTATCGGTGATTTCGAGACAATTCCACGTATATTTGATATCGATTGCAATTACAAATAGATTGTAATTACACATTCCGTACGCGTTCGGCGTCGATGTCAGGTGTTCCGTCGATATCGAAATACGATGCACACGGAAAATTTGAAGGGGTGGGAAAGTGGGGGGAGAAAGGAGTTTAAGCCATCGTTTGGCTGGTTTCGAGTTTTTCGTGAAAACCTAACATACCTGTGCTTACTAGGAACTAGGTAGAGCATTGAAAAATAGGTGTCTAATGTTAGACTGATAATATTAATTGTATTTCCCACGGAGAATACACCGTACATCCCAATATTTTTTCAAACAAAAGACGACCATATTACCTTCCCTCCTTTGTTTAGAAGAAACTCGAAAATTGATCAACGATCCAGATCATGAATCCTCCGTACTTTCGCACGGCAACAGTTTGAAATTGGAAAGGTGTCTTCGCCAGAAAACGATGCGACTGTATTTGTCGACGTTTGCAACTTCATCAAAGTCACCCGAAGGCTGTATCGTATCTCGTGGAACTTTCTTACATTTTCTCGAACAGTTCGTCACGTTCACGACGCTGAGTTTCATGTTGGTAATCTTATCGCGATGGAAGAAGCGCAGCTGCCCAGTTCAATTTCCTTCTTCTCGTACCCGCCTCGATTTACACCTCGCCGTTCTAGATGTTGAGACACGTGCTCATGCTCACCGTTAAAAGAGAACAAGGTTCTCTTTAAACCATTCGAATTTACGTCACGTCCTCAGCTCCGTGTTCTTTCTGCAAACGTTCCGGGCTATCCGGACTATTCCACGGTTTTATAAAGAATTCATTGACGAAGCTGCGCGCGTCATCATCCTCCGTTGGCTCCCTTCGACGTCCGAGATTCGACGTCCGAGATTCGACGTCGTTCCCACTGCGATCCTAGGTCGTGCTCCTCTAAGTATACTTTGGCTACGTATACCTACACTGTCGTGAATAATCGAAATTCCAGCGAGCGGATACCTCGCCTGATGGGGACCGTTCCTTTGACGATATCCTGCCCTTATCGCTGCGGTTCCTGGATATTCCATGAACCTGAGATTTTAAACGATCTCGAGCTCGCTATTCCACTGGCAGCCCACGTTCTCCAACTTATGCAACAGGAAGACCTGGAATCTTGTTTCGTGCGCGTTGGCCAGCTGAAAAATTCTCGAAAGGGTATCCTGGTTTGGCTCGAAGAATAGTCGTGTTTCAGAAATTTGTTCCGTGGAAATACAAAGGGAACATTGGACAATGCTGAAGCTATTTAATTATATTTTTTTCATTGGGAATTTCTAATGAAAAAATATTGAAATGCTTGACGCGCTTTGGTCGGGTGAGAAGGGGGTATCTTGGGTTGGTTGAAAGAACGGTCGGGTTCAGGAATTTATTCTGGGGAAATGCAAAGGGATATTAAAAGGGAGCCAATTTCACGATATTGGGCAATGGTGGAACCACTCGTTTATATTTTCTTCATCGGGAGTTTCTTTTAAAAAGAATATTGAAATGTCGCTTTCGAGACTCCGCTGCGTGCAAATTTTCCTCTCACTCATTGGAACTATTACTAGAACTGTTTAACAAATCGAGTATTACCGCGTTTGAACCATGTTGAAAGTAAGTGGAAGTGACCAATCAAAGTAACGCAATAAATAATAACAAATAACGTACTACAGCATGGAACTAACGAAGCATTGCAAAGTCTCCTCAGAGTTGCATTATTTCGAAAACGCCATAATAACGACCGAGTCCCTCCCCTAATTTCCATACCGAAATTTTCGTCGGGCAGATCGAGTAGAAGGGTGATCTATTCGCCATTGTGCGATCGCACCGAATCGTGTTTACGGTCAAGCCCCCCACCGCCAGTTATCCCTACACGTGGATTCGAGGAAGCATGTTGCACGGTGCGAGACGAGCTGCGCGAATTCTAGCCGCAGTAGTGTTTCGCGCGTCCCTAGGTACGGTTCGCGAATCCATCTGCGCCGGCTGGAACCCGGAGAACCTTCCTCCCACCGCTTTAATCGTCCCGACGTCGGTTCCTCAGACTTACTTCGCTGGCGAGCCTCGGTGCGGCTCTTTCGCGAACCGTCGAACGCGTTCGCGATTTTTTTTTTCCTTCGGAGGATCGTTCTCGACATACAAGGTGATAATAGTGTCCGGTAAAAGAGAGAAGCAGATGAGCAAAATTCATGTCCAGGTGTAATTGTGAGTCACAAAACTGTCGGGGGATGTTGGAAAGATAATAGAAATGATTTTTGCGAGCTTTTCATTTTACTGTCAGCATTTGGTACTCGTCGTTTATTTAATCTTTTTTAAAAATACGGTGTTTAGATCATTGGGTGATGAAATTATAAAAAGAAAGTGCTTTCGTTCATTGAATTCAGTATCGACAGTTATTTTATTCTTTTTCTGTGATTTTCTCGTGTTGTTTATTTCAAGCAGTACTTAGACCATGAGCTCGTGAATTATAAATAAAAAAAAAAAAACTATTTTCATTTAGACTACGATCTTACGGAGCTACACGAAGAAGAGTATTGTTCGTCGTTCGTACCAAAGATCACGTTAGAATTCGAGTCGTCTCGCGTTGCACGAATCCATATCTACCCAGCATTCAATCTCGTTCAATATAGGAATCAAATTTTGCCCATCGCCTTCGAGGCTTTCACAATAATCTCGTCGATCATCCTCGAAACGTCGTAAAGTCGTTCTCCGATCGATCATCGCTTCGATCCTCGACCCTTCGGTTCGTTTACAGTTCAGTCACTGCAGACTAAAGCACTTCTCGCTTTGTGGAACCTCTGGATAAAGGTATTCTCCGAAAAATAGTCGTCACGAATGCCTTTTCATGGTGAAATGAACTATCGCCTCGGTAACAAGAGTCGCGTTTTGAATCGACGATTCGAACTGGAAGTGAAGTGAAGTGAAGTGAACGGTTCAACTTGGACCACGAAGGACGGACATCCCTGCGATGGAGTGCACCTTCGAGGGAGTGGAACCCCGAATCAACAGATGAGTATCCCTTCGACGGAATCAACGAGGATCGAGTGCTTAGGCAATCTATACGTTCCAGAGATGGACGAAATTCTTATCGAAATAGCGAATAAATAATCTGCTCGAAAGAAATTATTATAAATACCTGGGTAATCGGTGAAAGCAGTATTACAGCAAAATTAAAGTTATTTGGGAAACTAGGATCTTAAGAAAAGTAAAAGTTGATCGTTGATATTATAACTCATTCCTCGGTCGATTTACCTACCCCAACAAACATTAATCCCTTCTGAAACTTTGGCTCCGTACTAGCTTTACTTTTGTTTCAATGTTTACTACAATATTTGATAGAATTATATACACACGTTCCTCTACACCCTGTCCATTTTTCTTTTTAGTAAATAAACCATGCTCCTTCCCTCCTCGAAATCGATCCGAATTTCAAACTCGCCGATTTTATTCGTTCTTCGATCCCTCCGAAATCGAATTTTGCCCGTATCTGATCCATGAATGCAATGCACGAGCAAACGAGGGACACAAACGAAATTCTCGAGAATTGTTCAACGCGAAGGTAGCAAGGGTTCGCAGGTGACAGGGGTCAGGGGTCAGGGGAGGGGCGAGCGTTCAGGCCGTATCGTAGTTGCGCATGGAACGGGACTGAAGCCGCCGAATGCAAACGTTCAGGTTCGCGAAGCTTTATCGTCGCGGAGATAACGGTACCGAGGTGTACGCTTGAACGGAAAGAGAAAGCAGACGTGAGAGAAAAACCGGCCGTAGAATGGAGTCCATTGGTACGAAGCCGAGAGTCCCGGATCGTCTCGGGGAAACAGCACCGCGATGCACGCCACTGCGACGCTTTGACTCACCTTCTTAACGTTTTAGCTACCTGGAACCTATTTACGAGCTTTTCAGTCTCGGTATCTTCGTATCAATCCTAATTTTTGCACATTCGTTTCTGTTTGTATGTATCGAGCAGTGCAAGTATACAATGCTACGCATTTAGTAGCTATCTATGGCTATTTATGGTTACAGGTATGGTTACAGGTGTGAATAATCGTAGATTAAGATTTTGGTCATAAGTATTCAAAAGAAGTTCTTAAAACACCACAGTTTACATGTCCACTCAGATTTATATCCGGACCAGCGAGAAAGTGAGATCTCCATTGTCATTCACGATGTTACGTGAATTTAATCACGTGTATATTCAAGTTCTCGTAAAAAATCAAATGCTCTAATTCAGAGTAATTGTTCATAGTACAGAAATAACTTTTTCTTTGAAACACCTGTCCTCTATCTAAATAGACGGGTAGCTGAAGCGTTAAATGCACGTTTTTCGCCCGAGAACCAAAGATGGGCAAAATTCTGGAGAAACCGTCGAATAACGAATGGAAGGTAAACAACTGTTTACGCGTTACTCGTGAAGTGCAGATTGGAATCTGAATCGAAGCTGTAGAACATTGAACAAATAACAGTTTGTTTGTTTGTTTTGTTTGTTGGGTCGTTGCACAAACTTTCCTATTCGTCGCCGATTATTCGAACGCAATTCTGCCCATCTCTGCCGAAAACGCATCGATCGAGGCCCGTAATAGCGAGCTACTCTTAGCACGGAAGCCCTTCGATGCCCTTGTTTCGTTGAACTTCCAGGTAGCAATCGGACTGGTAAGGATTATCTGTACGATTCCAACACTCCAGGTTTCGTGAGATTTTTCGAGCCACGACTATTGTCCGCGCTTCTCGAGGGGTGAAACTACCCCCAAAGCTGAGAATGAAATGCCGGTCGGATCAACCAATACAGATCTATAAACGTCTAATACTTTTCGAAGCTCCATCTGAGAGCAAAGTTTCCAAAGGAGAATCCAAATTCCTCTCCAAATATACTAATTTTAAACCTGAACAAGTGACGAGCAAAGTATTTGAGTAAATTCTTGATATTTATTTCCTATTTATACTTATCTCACTTTAATTCCGTACACTTTTATTTTTATTTTTATCTTAAATCATATGCCTCGAATAAGGTCCCACGTTTATTATTTAAAACTCCCCCCCCCCCCCCCAAATGCTGTCAATCCTCGCGTATCGCAAGGTTGACAGAAGTTTAAATTAATCCATCCTCATTTCGTGCAAAGTCGAAGGAAATGCGGTTGACAAAGTGTTAAACGACGTTTCTCGCGAGGCATACGGAGATAGGTTTACCTTCGAAATTGATACTCCCGGTCGAACCGTTTCGAGGAACGTCTTCGACCAATACGGGACTTGCACGCGATTCTCGAGTCGATACCCGTCGGTTGCATCGAGTCTGCTACCCGTTTAATTGCGCTCGCAACTTATTGGAATTGCGAGTAGCGGTGGCAACGCCTTAACTATCGGTTCGAATGTCGAACTATAATTAGTAACTTACTCGATTTGCAGCCCGTACTGTTTCCCGTCGTCGATTCCATCTTTCAATTTTCACCTTGGTATTTGTCCCTCGGTATCGCTGTAGTCCGAAAGTTTAGCGTTCGATTAAAGAGGAATATAGAACTGAATTACAACGTAACAAGAAGTCAAATAAGAACGAGTTTGTTCACCTATTTCTCAGTTTTCATTTAATTTGGACAAAGTTTCTTCGATAAACATAGAAAGTACGAACACTTACGAGCCTAAGTATACGCATAAATACCAGCTGCGCTTTACAACTCGCGTTTCCGTCTTGGTCTGTTTACCACTTGTGGTAGTAATGCAAGTAACTGAAATAAATAAAGTAGTTGAATCAGTCCCATCGCTACCTCGGTATCTTTCCTCTTCTTTCTCTCATTTCGACGATGTCGCACCAAGCGAGTCCAGCTTTCGCACTCTCCTCGCTTTCGCGCGATATTGGCCCACTCCTCCCGCTATCATCTATTTCTCCAGGGGAGGAATATCATTGTTCCTCTTTTCCGTTGTGTTGCCATTTCATCCATTGTTTTCCTTCCGCGCGTACTCGCAATCTCACCAGGGATGGGTAAAATTCCTCGTCCAGATGGAGGGCTCGAATAACGAATAAAAAATAACCAACTCATCCGCTGCTCGTTAAGTAAATATTAGAAGTGGAGTCGCGGAACGAAATACATCGCGATGGGACGACTAACGATTGAATTGATTGCGAGATAAAATAAACTTGGGTGAAGATTTCTATACGGATTTATCCACCGTGAAAAATGTAAAAACAAGTTGCTTATAACAGATAATTCTTGATATTTATTTTCTATGTAGACGTTTCGATGATATATAAATGTAAATTATTTACTTTTATAATTGTAAAGGGTGAATTTATACTTGTTCTCGAAAATTGAGCTGATCGATGGAATTCGACAAATTACTGTAAGTCGATTTAATTTATCACCGATTGTTCCGGTGAAATTTCCTCCATCTCTGTCAATCGCGATCAATGGCGCATCGTAAGTAAACAAGACACCATAGGGGCTCAACTGAAGCCCCCATAATCAATATCCCCCACAACTCGTTACCAGTATTCAAATCCGTTATACGTAAAACAAATTTCTTTACACGAGAAATTCTATTAATATAATGTTAGATCTTAATATTCTTGTTTTAATTAATTTTTACACGTTTCGTCTTAACAATTCTATTAACGTAGGGTTATCGCTATTCCGTTTAATTTCTATGCGATTCCTACTTTCTCCCAACATTTTCGCTATACCTTCGAAGAAATTAAGCTCGTCCTGGACCCTCTCGAGAATGCAACGCGCCACTGATCGCGGTTTCGCGCCGAATCGAGTCTTGGTCGCAGATTCTCTTTGTCCAGAGACGTTTTCACGGACGACGCGTCATTCTCCTTTTTCGTTCGCGCAGGATGCGAGTCGGTTCGCCTCCGGACCACGTCGTCGGGACACAGCCACCAGCTCGAGCAAAGGTAATCTCCTCTCGCTATGCGATCGATTCCGTCAGCTTACTGCCAAGAGGGCAAAGGCTTCGTTTCGGTCCACGAAAGGAAGCCACCGCGCGCGCTCGACGCTTCCAAGCTCCTTTTTCCGCTCGCGTTCGACAATCAGCCCGCGGCGAGGATAATTGCAAACCCCTGTACGCCCGGATGAACCCTTTCAGCTGTTTGTTTCGCATCAGGTGTCGCTGTGTACAGTGCACGCGACGAATCAACCGCTTCGAAATCAGTTTATCTTTAAGGGACACATTGAATATTCGAAATCGCGCACTTATTTATTCATTTGTTCCGATAATGGGGCCATTAAGGAGGTATATACGCGATTATACGCGCATGCGTTTCTCACAGCGTTGAATCGAGCGTTAATATTGAAATAAGGTAAATGCCCTCGTTAACTTTTTATACGTAAAATTTAAACTTAAATTAAAAGCATAAAGGTACAGCGATATTAAAATTAATTTGTATAAATTAAATTAAAGAAACAAGTATTCCGTCGATGGCATGAGTTTGAATAAAACGGATAAATATTCTCTTGAGTTTCATGCTTTAATTTGAACAATAAATTGGGATATCGAGGGAAAGTTGCCGATGATATTGAAAACTACACTCCTTTGCTATCATTTCAAGATATAAACAGCGTTGCATCCTACTCAAATTTCTGAATTTTGCCCATTAGGGGACACACAGTGGAACGTCTCCAAATTCGAGTATCCGCGTATGCCAACGCGTGCATTTTCGCCTTTGAACGAAGTCTCCGAAATGAATGTAAATATTTACCAACGAAAGCGCAGAAGTTGAACGGTTGACAGGCACCCCCGTGTTTACGAATCGTTGGCATCGTCTATTCACCGATGAGGGAAATCGAGGGGAAGGAATTTTGTCAAAATTTTGTTCACTGGAATGGTCCCATACCAGACTAGCGGTATACGACTTGCAACTCTAATTGTATATTACGTTCAATATAATATATCATCGCCACATGTTGTGCGAGCGTTCGTTAAAGTGTTAATACATAATAATATACTTCGATAAATACAGAAGTTAATCGAATGATTAAGCTATATTTTTCAATCAACTCTTAACGATCAGTGTGTTTTCAACTCTCCCGAACAACTTCATTATTAACAAAACAGTACTTTTGACTACCGATGTATATTATTATATATTAACATCCATTATAATTATTCTATCGAATATAACATAATTAAACGTAATACTATATTACATTATATTATATTCTGTACTCCATTTACGTAGGATCATTCATGATCTACTATTTCGAGAACGTGCATAATTTATTCGTAATAAAGATAATGAAACTTAAACGTACGCGGCCAAAGTGGTATAACCCACCCCTCGGCCTCTACAAATATTTCCATTTCCACCGAAATATAAGAAACTAATTCCCTTCGAATTTGATTTACCGCGGTCTGGCTGTATTCCGCCGGGCAAAGGGATAAATCCACGTGCAGAAGGTGTTTGCCAGGCGCAACCCTTTGCCGGTCGATGAGCAACACGCTCGAACACGCGTCCTACGATTCGGCAGAGCCGATATTGAATTACCGCGGTGTACGCGACTGTTGTAAACAATGGAACATCAACGATTACAGGAAAACGGTGAACTCGATTCCCGCAATTATCGAGATAATCAATCCAATAAGGCGCTCCACTTTCGCAGCCTATCTTCTCTACCTGGCGGCCATGTTTTACCTCTTGCGTAATTCTTTGCCAACGACCTGTCTTTGTTTCCAACGGAAAGCTATTAATTTCGCTGATTTCTGGACCGACCCTTGTCAACGCAACGCGGTGGGGGTGAGGCTCGCGTGCAAGTATCGAGGCTCTGCTATAAATCTACGCTGCGGTGATCGCGAAACGCGATATTTTACGTCTCTATCCTAGACATTTCGAACTTGTTTTGGCACGGTCGTCTCCGAAGGTAAGCGTGGTGCCGTGGAATGGACGAGAGACGCCATTTCTTCGAACAACACATTCTTGATCCATTGATTCTACTCGTTTCCCCGCAACAAGACGAGCCTCGTCGATAATCCCCGGCTGTAAAAAGGTCCAGAAACGCCGGACGATCCTCTTTACAGGTCGAAAGACGAGTTCTTCGGACGAACGAGAAACGAGGCTGTCGTTCGAAAGCGAGATCGAGCTGGGGGACTCGTTTTATCCGCTCGATTCGAGTTCATCCGGCGACGAGGTGGCGCGGAGTGAAACTCAAGAAGAACCGCAAGGATCCGCGCGCGCTTTCGTCGTGGTAAACAGAGCGTATTGAATGTCTGGAAGCTATTCGAGATCGCCAACAGGCAAAACTTCTGTGGCTCTCGCGATCGACAACATTGGTTTCCACGCTTCTACCAGTCGCCTTTTATTGTTAGTCCCCTTCCAGGGGATCCTTGGCACCAAATTTATCGTTAAGTCGCGACTTATTCCCGCAGATGGGGAACGGAATTTGTTGAAATTTGTCTGAAAAGTATTCGTTTTATTCGTTAGATGTGTCCATGGTTGATTATTTATAAGTGTGGATATTTATAAGACTGTGGATTTTGTGCATTTTTAGTGTATACTACTGTGAAACTGTGAATTCTGTTAACTATCATAATGAAATTGGATATATTGATATTATTACGGTTACCACGTATTTGTCCTGTTTAATTGTACTATAAATGCATCTGGGTTTATCTATGACTGTACGTGTATGTAAAAATATTCACTCGTCAAAATGTTAGGTTGATTTACCAACCTTCCAGGTCATTGACCTAATCTCAATTGCAATGGATCGATATACATAAGTATATGACTTGATTATACATGATCGATACAACATGTATAGAACGTATGTACAAAATGCTATGACCTCTAATGGTCGTTACTATGTATCTCTATCAAAGCTGGACAATATTCGAATCGAAGTGGATGTAAAAAATAACTGTCCAAAACCATTCATTCTGAACCGTAATTTTCAACACAGGTATCTATATATAAAAAATAATATCGATTCGTTCGAAATAATAACCGTTTCAAATAACGAATTGTTTCGTTACTTTTGCATTTCAAATTTAACGAGAGAAATATTCCTCGAAATAATACAGAACAAAATAAATTTATTATATGGCAATCGATATTTAAATTTATTCCGAGCCACGTTTCCCCAAAAATTCATCATCGTAGTATAATGAAACCATCATAAATAAAAGAATAAACACTGTTCAGAGAAATTTTCGTAATTTTCCCACCTCGTCTCGACTTTAATTTACCGCGATATTTGTCGACCTCGTCCCTCGAAAAGGTTGCATCCGTCCGTCACGTCCCTTATCCGACGTTACTTGAGCGTAATTCCTATCGGACGTTTATCCACGTTCACCGTGTCCGTGCATGCGTGTCTCGCAGCTGGAAACGCATTTATGCTCGATGCAATAACGAGGTATATACATGTATCCAGAATACGCATGGCTCGCGTATCGACTCCCTTCGCAAGGGTTGCGCAAGAAACAGGCTGACTCGACATTGTCGACGGATAATTGAGAGAAATTTCCAGGAGTCGTAACGGGCTGCATGGCTCGTAAACCGGCATGGAAATTCGCGCGATACACGCGACTAACGTATCCTGTTTCACCTGTGAATTATGGCCTCGCTGAGGGACGGGGCGGATGGCTTTGCCAAACTATCGTCCCTTGGCATCGGCGCTAGGAATCTAACCCTTTGGAGTTGGGGAGAGGAGGGCTAGGAAATGTCGCACCTTTTGGATTGTGGGATGAATTTATTAGAAATAAATTAAGAAAAAATAATGGAGTCGAAGTTTATTGGAAGTACTGGGGTTGTTACTTCGGGCAGATCGAGTTTTACTCTTTTAAAGGATTAAGCTTCAAAGGATCAAAAGCTAATTACTAGTGTGCCACGACTGTGTGAGTTGTGAGTCAATGGGTCAATTTTAATTCTTTGTACTTGGTTTTTATTGTACCCCAAGAAATTATATTTCATTCGATCGAATGCTAAGAATTTAAAGGATTTAAAGCTAAGAAAATTTCTTTGTTTACGTGGTAACCATGCCCTCCCCTCCCACACTCAGTAACAAGGAAACAAATTAGTATCGTACGAGTTGGTCCAGTGAGCGAAAGCTTCTTAAGCAAATATTCTCCTTTCATAAGAGAAGTTACTCTCCTAAAAAATTTCGGACACTGTCGAACTGTACCAACCTTCTAAATCAAACGTCGATCATCTGGTGTTGCCGTTAGCGTTAATCGACTACTCAATTCTGTAACCACCCGTCCCACGAGTCCGCTCGGAAGTTCTTCGCACCATCTACCTTTGGTGGATCGTTCGGCAAACAGCTGTAAGTTCGCCAATATTGCCACTTAAACGCGGAAATTGAATGTTTCACGAAGAATGGCGGGAAATAAACACAGCTGCGAACGGGGTGGAAGGTTCTAGTAATTTTTCTCGAGGGCATCGAACGCTCTGGGATGCGCTATGAAATACGCGGTCGGTGCACGATTCGAGAATCGATCGACGAACTGCGAGGAAACATCAAACGAAACGGGTGAGTCACTCTCGGGTTACTCATGCATAATTTATCTCGACTTAATTAGAGAACGGACGTACTAGCCTCGCGTGCAGAAAAAGCAACGTTTTCCATAAATAAATGTGTAGCTCGGTTATGCAAATCGTACAACGAAATCGTAAATTAAATGTTATCCTCTCGATCCCCACCCGCGTTGGAATTTCTCTTGGCGGTTAATTTTAACGATCCATCGCGAAATTATGGAATACACTTTCGAAGGGTTAAATTAAACGGATGTGTTTACATTTTAGTTGTTGCAAAATTGGCTGAATCTCGTGACTAGACTGTGGATTTTGTGCATTTATTAGAAACAACGATACAGAAAATATACGTGAAATATATATATATTGTATGTTGAATATATTCTACAGTTAATAATATCAATATTTTTACCATTTAAAATACGCATTGTTAAATACGAAACCATTTATTAATGCACGACTCATAGTTTTCCTTTCTTTAATTCCGCGCTTTTATCCTCAAGGAAAATGTCAAATTTTGACGCGTAACATACACTCCCCCTCCCTCTTTATACCTATTTGATATCGGACAAGTAAAAACCGTCGGAAATTCAGCGGCAAAGGAAATTACTCTGGGATGCTTTGTAATTGGAGTACGAACGGATGTCAGAGTCGACGCGAGGGCAACGAAAAAATGTCGAGAGCGAGGCAAAGTACTCTGTTTCACGAAAAATAATAAAAAAAAAGAAGTCTTGTTTAAAACGCTATCGCAGCGCTCGTTTAAACTTTCGAGGGGAGAATGAAAGGAAACGCGCGGAACTAGCGCGCTTTTAAGGCGGAACAACGAATAGAAATTACGTTCCATCATAGGTGGTCGAGAATAATAATGTGCATCGCTATCAGCGCTGTCTGAAACGCGAGGAAGGGATCGAGGAATGCAATTTCTCGGAGAAGCGGCTTCTCGAGCGTTAACGCGGCCGAAAATAACCGACCGTCGGTCCAATAAATTACAATATGGAGGTGTTCAATCTCCTCGAGTTCTGCATAATTTTAGCTGCTTTGGCCGTGTACAGGGAACAACTCCGTGACGATGGAAAAGGTATTCAAATTTGAGGTACTTCCGTTTAAAGTTGTCGATGAAGCAGCTTTCGATGAAAAATGAATCGGTTGAAATTAAAGTTTCTTCTCTGCTTTTGTTTGTTTATTTCACATGGTTACACTGTAGAGCATAAGTCAGAAATTTAATAAATAGCGAAGTCTCAATCTAAAATTTCAGCGAAGTCTCAATCATAAATTACTTTTCATTATAATTATACTTTCTCTTACATAAAGAATAGATCAACATATCAGTGGACCACTATCCATAATTTTATATATCGTATTTTTTAAATCAGGTGTCACTAATTAAAAAATTGTTAGGATTGGATTGGTGCATTCTACCTGATGCGATCATTTTTATTACGATGGCTCTCCGAAGAACGAAAATTATTCAGTTTCGGATGCGTGGTAAGGCTCGTTCCTGTTTAATAGGCAAATAAATGGACAAATTATGCAGGTGGCAGCCGCGTGTTTAAACTGAACGGCTCCCTGACGTTTCGCCAATATCACAGTTGTCTTTGACAGGGCTTAAATAAGCTCTTGGTCTTCAGTCGTAACGTGGCATACATACCGCCATTGTTAATTACTCGAACGACCGTATGAGCCGCGAATGCCCGGGATATTATTTTAGGTATTAAACGTGTACGCTAATTAGTTACCGTGCGACGCGACTAGGGATATCCGAGATCCAAGTTACTAACGTTCCATACCGGAAAATAGCTAAACGATGAAACGTCATTACCATTCGCATGTGAAAGATCCTAAAAATAGTTTTTCATGCTCGGAATAAATTCCAACATTGAATGGATCCTTTGCGTATCCGTAATACGTAATACGTTATGATTATTGCATTCGTGGATAAATATATAAAGTAACATGCGATGTTTTATGCGATTGAATGGCAGGATTATTTCAAAGTATATATAATAGTATATAAATGTGTACGTAATTCAAGATAGATTCGGAGCAATCATCAACAGAACGTTGATAATACTTTAAATCGACGTAGATAATAATAATAACTTGCACCATCGCTGGCTGCTTTCACTCGCGTCTTTCCCATCGATCTTCGCTTGTACTCCGAACCAGTTAAAAGAGCCGCGTAATGTCTCGTCACAGTTTAGTCGGCGCCGCTTGAAAACATCCGCGCTAGTAGAAAGAGTGAGTAATGGTCAGACGCATTATCCAAGTCGTGCCCAATCACGCAAGTACTCGAGGAATTTTCGTACATACATTGTACAAATGCACGCGCATTAAGGACACTTTAAAGTATCGTATAAAGTTTCGTTTTCCAAACCGATATCGACGCAAATAGTTTTCTACGCCCCCCCCTCCCCCCTTCCTCCCGTACAATCTCGAGCGTGATCTATCAAACGCAAACTCGTTCGCGGCTATATGGAAAATCAATAACGTTCAATCACCGCGGCAAACGGTGCGGAAAAGCTCGTGGGTCAAATTTTCCCTGGCATCTGATTTCCAGCTAGCGTTTAATTAATAGCTCTCGGCACATAACAACCGTTGCTACGTTTCATTAAAATATATGGCGACCCGTCGAGCAGTTCGAAACGAAGCCACTCCCTCGCATCGATGAACGAGTGGATGGATATATAGGTATATACTCGGAGAAAAACTGTAGCGAATTAAAATTGAACGTACCGAGGAATGTCCAACGATAGGGTGAACGAAATTTCAGGGCAAGACCAATGGAATGGGAAATATTAAAATCGAGAAGGATTTAGGGAAGGAAGCTACCTCGGAGACGTTAAAGTCGTAGACATATCAAACAAATTTTTGTTTCGAGAACAATTAATTTAATAGAAGATCTGTTCGATGGTGTTTATTGTGCGTGTATCGGATAATACAAAAATTATTTTTATTGAGATTCTGTTAAATCAAATAGCGATACTGGAGACATCGTGATATTGGGGAAAAAGGAATCGCAATTATTCAGAGGATATTCAAAGGAACCAGAACTCCTCGGCTTATAAAGGTTCGACTACCTGCGCCTGTACCAACCTTCTTTTGCTACAGCGATCACGCGATATCGACCTGCTACTTAAAATTACTTAGAGGGCTATTAACGTTTCATCGTTCCCCAACTTTCGAGCCTCGCAGAGTGCCGCACGTTAAAGTTGAGAGTTTCCTTAACAAACTTTCGTATCGATTAAAAAAAAAAACAAAAAAACACTGTTCCCTCGATTAATTCAGTTGCAACTTTCGACGGGGTTGCGCTGAAAGCTTGAAATATTCTTTTGATTCTCTTCTGGGAACACAAGAAAATAAAAAAATCAACGCTCACGAAAACCGACACAGCATGCAACATTCTATATCGTTAATTCAAATAATTACTGTTACAATAATCAGAAGTATGTTTCCAAAATATGTGCTTAAATCTTCGAAAAAATTCTTGAAGTATGCACGTTCTCGATTCTGTACATTGCAACTAAATATTTGTTGCGATTAGCTTCGTACGAGCAAAAATATCCCACGAACAACGCCAGACTTAAAGAAAATGATTCAAAATTAAGAATACTATTGAGAAACAGTATTCGAGGCCGAAATAAAATGAATTTTTCAATTTCTGGTTTCAGCTTCGACGAGACGTCGATGGACAGTTGTCCACTGTCGGCGATCACCGAGGGAAGAGCGAGCGACTCGCCGAAAGATTGCATCGAGACGGAAGTGACGTCGCTGGAGGAGGCCAAGTCGGTGATAGCGGCCCTTCGAGCGAGACAGAGAGCACAGGCGCATCAGATGCTCGCCTGGAGGAGGACCCTGAAATTGCAGGTAAGCCGCGCGCAGATTGATACCGATAGGGAGGGAAAAGGCAGATGCATCTGTAATTACCTACGAGCAGACTGCTTCTGCAAAATAGCGTGGTCTGTTGAACGATCGAGGCCCCATTATCTGGTAAAACTTTGAAGAGCTGGCCGCGTGCTTCCGGGACAGGCCAGACGGTCTCGTGACGCTCGACTATTCCCTTTCTGACTTTGCGTGACCGGAGATAATCTGCTACTAACCGTAGGGAAGTTAAAGAAAAAGAAAGAAAACCGTCCCTCGAAATTTAGGGGCTGCTCTACTATTCGAAGAGCCACCGTGGCAGAACGAGCATTAGGTTGGCCAAAAAGTTCGAATTTAACCTCTTCAGGGATAACTTTTCTTTTTTATTATCATCAAATTTGTCTTCTTTTCATTATTGAGAGTAATCATAATTATGAAAAACTAAAGAGGTTCTCCTTAGACAAGGAAATATATTTACTGTATAAGATATTCGTATACTTATACATGATACGTATGTATACGTGCGCGAAGTCTTCTGTTCGAGTCGCGTCTCGGCTAAAAGGTGCGCTCGATGACGAGAAAAGCGTTTCTTTGTTCTCCAGAAATTCAGGCGATTATAGTTTTCGCGCAGCGAGTGAAAGGAAACGGGGAAACTCCTACGACGGGCGTGCGCTGCATGATCGGAGTTGAAAGGACTGTTCGGTGCTTGTTTTTCTACGAGCTCTGCATCGCGAAGCGCAACGGCTCCTCGCGCCGTGAAAGAATGCAGAGTGGTCGTCGTCGCGTGGACGTTTTACGGGACTGCCATTTACGCGAGACAATGCCAACAGTAATGGCCTCGTCCTTCTTGTGGGAAGGAAGAACGGCAGGAAGGGCGGTGGAGCTCGACGTGGAACGGACACTCGAATATTTATTTATTTATTTATTGATATTGAGCTCAGCGCGATTAGATTTTCGAACTTTGGTGTATATTTCTTACATGGAATTATTTCACGCGTTATTCAATTCCATTTCGTGTAAAATATATTTTTCCATTTAACAGAAAAAAGTGTCTTCGAGACTAGTCATTCGATCGATCACGGTAGAAATAGTAACAAACGAACGTCGCTAGGGTTCAGTGTTAACCCTTTACACTCGAGAGGTTGTACACTCAGTCACCGCTAGGTTTTCTTTAATTTTTTTGGAACTCGATGTGCCAATAAAATGATTGTCGTTGAGGCGAAGGTGACCTGATTCTCAAATCTCAAATTCGAGATCTCATTCGAGAAGTCAATATAATCTTAGCATTCGTGGCAATAAAATGCTAAGAAAGCATCTCGTGTTGCTGCTAAATACCAGAAAAAAAGGCCTCGAGTGCAAAGGGTTAATATATCGTCCGTGCATGACTTTCCATATCCGGATCATCTAAAGCATTTATGGGATAAACGTGCGAAAAACTACAAAATGCGCACAGTATAGAATAATATAAAAAATATTGAAATATTTTCTCCGTAAGCTATCTAATAACCCATCGCAATTGGAGTTTGGTTCGGAGGCGCATTTTTCCCTCTTATCCGGTTCCACCCTTTATACGAGGTTAACGGCGTAACAGCCGTCATATCTTTTCATGAAAATTTCTTTCAAGCTTGCTTCCACGCTTTTCCATCCGGTATTTATCGTACGTTGACCCCGCGAGGTGATAAAAACGATTCCAAGGGAGAAAAGATCTTTGACCCCGAGCATTATTCATACGACATTCTGGCCATTAATGGCGGGGCATCGTGATTAATCATCGCTGAGTGGTTGCGCGCCGGCAGGAAGGAAAGTTTACTCTGCTAACTGAAATTATTAATTAACGTAACGTCGACGGTGTTCTCTTTGCATATACGTGGCGTCCGCCTATACGAGAGCTTATACAGGAACTGTAGGTAAAGTCTGAACTGGCTAATTAAAACGTAATCGTTCCCACGACCATCGACTTTTTCATTTTTTGATTCGAGAAGCGGCTCAGCGAACGAAATTAAAAACATTTATACATCTTTAACAGATTCGTTCGTGATTTTTATTACCCGCTTCTTGAGATACATATACAACAACGAACGTTACGAAAGTACAAGAAATATTCTATCGTATTAATTATCGTCTGCTAAATGAACATTTATAATTGTTTCAGGAGGATCTGGTGGCTCGGCTGACGAGGGAGAAGGCCGAGCAGCTCAGGACGTTATCTTCGCAGCTGCTGCTGTTCGAGTCGAGGCTCTGCCGGAAGCAGAAGGAGATCGAGGCTAGCCTGGCGCAACGAGAGTCTATTATACTCAGACAACAGAGGGTGATTCGACAACTGCAGAGTAGATTGGCGGAAAGAAACACCGGAACAAGGGACTCGCCACCTTGCGATGCTCTAGATAGATTGGACAGCCTGGGGGACAGCGACAGCGCCGTCGTGCTCGAGGAGACTGCCGACGACCTGGCACCCCCTAGGTATTTGACTTCTTCATCCCTTAAAACCCACCCATTTTCTTTGCCAGTTTCGAGACGATTTTCAATATTTTCTTGCGAGCTAAGTGTTGAAGTAAGCTAACAATTTCATTCGTTTCTGAAAACTCTACACCTGATATACACTTAGTTATTTTCGCCCTCTCTGGTCTTTTATGACTGTCAGCTAACCAGGTACTGACAAGTGCAGCTTATGCACCTAGAATATCTTTTATATTGTCTTCCACCGTTTGCTCTTTTAAATATATATATAATTATTTACACTATATACGGGTACGTTATTTTTACTTCAATTCCTTCAACACTAAGCACTCGACCCACACTTTTGAAATTTATGTTACCGCATATCGTAAAACCTTAAGTGGTATGTAAAATAAAAAATCTATGTTTTGACCAAGAAAAGAGTAGTACCACCTTGAACGAAGCACTCTTTTCTAACACTCTGCACTACCTAATTACCTATTTTATCGATTAATATTAATTCCAAAGGCGTCCCATCGGTTCGTTTTCAGGTTTCGCTCGAACATCACCGACGTGACGGTTATCCGATCTGTGTCGGACGCGGTGGAGCCATCGAGCAAATACTCGTCGATGCGCCGGTGCAACGGGTTCCTGAGAAGGCCGGAAATCCTGGAAACTGTTTACTCGGTGGAGGAGGACGGCGACAGCGAGAACAATCAGGACCCGTCCGAGTCGACGGAGAACTCCGAGTGCGAGGAGCGTCGGACGAAGAACTTCGGGAACGGGAAGGGCAGACTTCAAGATCTCTACGGCAGCTTCGAGAGACTAGCTCAAGAGGCGGACTCGCCGCCCACCGAGAGGCCCAGGGATGAGAGTCAGCAGGCGCAGGTGAGCTTTCACCCCGACCCTTGCGACACGAAATTAATTAATAAGCTTGTTCAATGTTAAACGAGTCGTTTGTTCCCTTTGTTCCTTTGATTCGAGTATGAGTCTTAGCAGCAGGCGTAAATCATTCACTTTTATGTAGGCTTGTACAATGCACGCTGTCGAACAATTAATTAACAAGCTCGTTTAAAAAGCTTCTTGTTCGAGTTTGAATCTTGATCGTATTTAATTTATGTACCGAGCTCTTCCAAAGTGTCGCTTCTAAATCTTTAACGCACAATAAAAACAAACCAACAGATCCACTCGATAGTAGCTACTACATTATACGTCCCGTTTGCTTTCAGGTGACGTACAACAGGGTAATGAGCAACCACAGATCGGTGACGAAGCCGAAAGACGTGAAGTACAAAAGGATAAACAAGGCGAAATCTAAGAGTTTGGAGGAACTGAGGGGCCGTCTGAGAAATTGGGCCGAGAAAGGGAACAAAATCGCTATATCGTTGGATCAGTCTTACGCCTGAATAAGGTCCCCCTTGTACCTCCTGAAACTATGTTATAGGAATTCTTTCGAGCACGGCGATCACGGTTGACCGAACGCTGATAAAACTGCTTCGCTCTTATCACGCCGAGAGTCGCGCCAAGAGGTCGCGGCGGTGTATTTAATTGAAATTCTCATCGCTCCATGTGATATTTACTGTAGTGTCTCGAGAATTAAATTAGAAAACCTCACGCGTCGCGTGGACAATTTTCAGCCACTTGTGATATATATAATGATTTTATTGTAATACGAGCACGGTTGTTTTAGTGATAGTCATTGTCGCGAGGATGATGGTGGCGCGTTAGACAGGGCGAGATATAAACAGCTTAGAGGGGGGAGGGGAACTCATCTAAATCTGGAACACAGGGAAGGGCTGTAAAGTATTGAATTTTCTAGGTTCGTGATAATTAATTTTATTTTTCGTATCCTCTTACACTTTTCTTTTACAAAAGAGTCGAACCGATTTCAAAGTAACTCACCGTGGATTCTTAAAAATAGAGATAATACAAGTCTTTCATTCTTTGTTTTGTATGAATAATAATGATGAGCTATTAAAATAATAAACCTCCCCTCTAACAATGCGCCGCTCTCGTGGTGCCAGCGGGAAGGGAGCAGAGAATAATCGAAGAAATTGCCGGTCGCGTGGCAATTTTCGCTTGATTGTTTCCTCTCGGCTTCATCTTCCCTTCAGCGAGAGAGAGTAACTTTGCGCCGCCACGAAACCGCGTTGCCAAATTGTACAATCAACAATTTTATCGCTCTCTCCGTCGTCGGAGCCGCAGACATTCGAGTATTTACCCTTAGCAGGCGAGACGAGAATATATTAACCCTGGAACTCCGCGCTTCACTTATACAGTCATCGATCAAATTATCGAAGACACCTTGGAGAATAGGTTTTTCCATTTTAACCCATTCTCGTACCGTTTCTCTCTTGTTCCCTTTGAAGGTCTGGCACGAGCCACAATTCGACGCCATGTTTGCGTGCACGCGACGACCACCCAGCGCTTCAACGTTCGTATAGTTCCCATTTTGTCAATTACGATCATTCCTCGTCGACGAGGAATGCGATGCCTGTTCACCAGAGGTAGGTGAAATTTTCTTCCAATAATCGTAGCGGGTCGGGAACTGTTTTTATTAAAAATTGTATTTCACCAAAAGCAAAGGAGGTATTCGACGAATTGCGAGTAACTCTAGTTCAAAGATGACTATTTGCAAAAAAACGTGAGAGATCCTCCACAGAGATCACGCATAATGTAAAATGCCTACGATATTTATTTATTTATTTATTTATTTATTTATTCCCCGTAAAATAATCAGGCGAACTCGAAAGACACCGTAATAGTCTATCCATCATCTTATCCAGGTAAAAAATTTTCCTATCTCTGGTGTATACACGGTTTTTTTTTGTTTTTTTTTTTTTTTAAAGAAAAAAGGGAAGGCCTCAGCTCAATTTTTCTAAACGCTATATACAAACTAATCGAGAGTCGTCAATATATACCAGCGGGCTATTCAAACAGGAACACTTGAATGTCTTGATTGCTTCTCGACATACGAAAGAATTATGGAAACTCGATTTATTCGTTCGCAGCTCATGATCTAAATACATACTTTTTCGAGGATGTATTATCTACATCAAGTAAACTATATTGCAGCAATTAAGCGTGGTATCTTTCTGTCTTTCCACAAACTCAATTAGAACTTACAATTTTCAAAATTGAAATGTTTGTAACATCCTGTACAGACTACACTGTACATCTGCAAGCAACTGCAAGACGTTCAGGCGTTCTTGTTCGACGGGTTAAATTTGATAAATGTCTTCTATTACGTTACTGTCCCTACTAGCTCCAATCATTGAATATATACCGAAGATAATCAATATTTATGTATAGGACGCATTTACGGAATAAACAATGCAACGCGGATTATTTTTCGTAAGTTATCCATCTCTAGCGAGTATCGAGGCACAGAAAATTCTTCTTGCGGGTACCTGTCCTTAATTTTAAAAGAACTACCGATAGAACGTTTTCTATTTCCGCGTTCCGTTCGAGGTAAATGTTTTTTTTCGACTCTCGAACGGAAAATGGTACAGGGAAGCTATCGACAATCCCCACTTTTTAAATAAAACAGAGTGAATAAGGAAACCTATATATATATATATATATATATATATATATATATATAAATATATATAATATTATATTAAAGAAAGAAAACTAACTGGCAATTCTTTTGTAAATAAGGCGAAAGAATTCCCATATGCAATATTTTAAACTAAGTTAAAACTCCTCGAAATTCTGCAAGATTATCATGTATAATAGATAGGTCGCGTTGGCGAAGAATAATAAATTTTAACGATAGAGAAATCGAGTTTTATGTTCCTGTAGGCTGCATAACAGCCACCGAGAGATCTCGTGCATAATGTAACTTGCGCGCTTATAAATGCATATACTTATAAGTAATGGTACATACGAGTACATGAGAATATAAATATATGTATATGTATATGAAATATTGTATGAAAACTGTGTACTTGTTTATTGTCGACGATGAAACGAGTTGCCTCAGTCACATCGGTTCGCAGGCATGCAAGTATACACGTGGCAAGCGTGTAAAGAAAGTCGATCGTTATTTTAATTTATGTAAAACATTGTAACGTGTATACCGTCGCTTTCTTAGGAAACTAGTAGACTGCTACCGATATCAATAATTACTGCATTATTATTTTAATTATAAATAAATCTCAAATAAATTATAATGCTAATTCGTGTCGTCTCGATCGTTCTTTATTTCTTTTGCCCAACTTTGAAAATTCCTTAACCATCGTTACGAAGATATTTTTTCAATACGTTTAATTCTTAATACAGGCAAGTCATTCAAGAGCAACTATAAAATTAATGGTCTTGTTTAAACCACTCTTTTCGTTCATTAACTCTGCCAAAGTTATTTATTAACATACATTAGATATTTTTGATCGTAATCGTTTGATCGTAAGACTTGTACTATATTTTTTTATTCTTGAAATTACTTCATTTAAACATTAATTCTGCGCAGTATGTATAAATATTTTGTTTATTTAGTACTTGCTTCGACAGTACATATACTAGAATTGGAACGATACAGAGAAGCATGGCCCCTGCGCAAGGATGACTTTGTTTGTTTAAAAAAATCCATTTATGCAGTAGATATTTGCTTATAATTTATGCATCACCACATTATTTCAACGAAAATATAATGTATACATAAATATAAATATTCAATTCAGTTTATGGGGTGAGAAATAGTATCGCCATCTCGCGTCGAGAAGCTGGAACTAATTTTCTATCTCGGATCAGGAAAAACCTTTATTTACACGTAAATATGCATTTAATATCGCTCGTAACGTTTCGCGAATAGACTAGAACAGGTATAGTACTTATTAATAAACAAAACATCAACAAATTCTCTAAATTAATAAAAAAGAAATATACTGTAATGTCGGTATTTTTTACAGCGCCATCCGTGGCCAAACGCTCAAGCTTGTCGTAAAATAGTACCTTATGTGCGTCACTAGATGACGCTATTTAGGATCTTTTCCAACATTAAAGATAAACTCTTATTTTAAATTTATTCGCACACAAATATGCATTTAATTGTTGCATTTAATTATAATAAATAACTGATAATTATATAACTCATAATTAAATTAAATAACTAATGTTGATAAAAAGATACTAGATAACGCCATCTGTTGACATAAATAAGGAACTATTTTACGACAAGCTTGAGCGTTTGGCCACGGATGGCGCTGTAAAAAATACCGACATTACAGTATATTTCTTTTTTATTAATTTAGAGAATTTGTTGATGTTTTGTTTATTAATAAGTACTATACCTGTTCTAGTCTATTCGCGAAACGTTACGAGCGATATTAAATGCATATTTACGTGTACATAAAGGTTTTTCCTGATCCGAGATCGAAAATTAGTTCCAGCTTCTTGACGCGAGATGGCGATAGCGTTTCGCACCCCATGAAATGGATAAAATAGATATATGTTATTAATTTTACTTGATTCTTTAATTCTTAAGCTGCATGAATATTTGAGGACAGTTTTATGTCGCTTATGAAGCCAGCTCGTACTGACTAAGCAGATGATCTGCTAGAATTTGTATTTCAAATGGTCCTAACCAATTGGGCAAGTCTCATGGTTCGCGGTTTTCCAAAACAAAACATCATGGCCGCTACTACGCACAACGGAGAGCAGACCGGAATGCGTTGGTGAAGGTTGTTTAGCGATTTAAAAGAGGCGTAATTAATTTTCGTTACTGACATGATCATCGTGCTGTTCCACGTGCTTTATCTTCTCGGGAAATTCGTTTATCAGAAATACGGGGTCAAAAATCAAAAGGCCATGGACGATGATGCAGTGATTGATTCGAAGAAACAATTGGAAATCTCTGATAGGGTTTATAGAATGATAGATCCTGAGGCCCCGCAGGACGATGAAAAAGAAAATAATATAAGATTCTTCCCTCCGGCTTATGTACAAAGATACACTGCCGTGAGCGACATTCTAGCTAGTCCCAAATATCAAGGAAAATTACGCAAGGTATCTTCACACACCATTGCTCCGTTTTGTCGACTAGGTTGTCGCGAAGATCGCATTTTTCTTTGTTATGGATAACGTTTCAGATTCGTAAACTATTTTGTTACCCCTAAATTAAAGATTTCGCAAATAATTTACATACAAAACTAGGAGTTTCATTGACTGTGAAAGGTGTTTCAACGAACGCGTAAAGATTCCTAAAATTTATTCATATGTTTTTAAATGTCTGTATATAGAATTCTGTAATTGTTGTTTTTAGGTAGTTGATTTCGGATGCTCGGAACTTGGCTTTCTGGTTTATCTAAAGAATATAAGTGGTATAGAGGAAATATTATGCGTAGATACAGACAGATCCCTACTAGAAACTTACAAAGATAAGAGTGCTCCATTGATTTCTGAATATTTACATACCAGGACAACACCCCTTACAGTAGAAATATGCGAGGGTAGTGTTACTCACAATGACAAAAAATTAGAAAAGACGGATGCTGTGATTTGTATAGAATTGTGGGTTGCTATTTAACATTGGAACTTATTGTTGGCTTTAGTTTTCGAATAATAGAAAACTAAAGTACATATATTATTACTTTACGGAAGGTACAACAAATATATTGATGCTTCAGGATCGAGCATTTGTATCCAGATACATTGAACGAACTTCCACAAAATATTTTTGGCTTCATCAAGCCAAAATTAGCAATTATAACAACACCAAATGCAGACTTCAATGTATTGTTTCCAAACTTTTCTGGATTCAGGCATCATGATCATAAGTTTGAGTGGACTAGACAACAGTTTCAAGACTGGTAAATGAAAAATTATTTTAACCTAGAGTTATAGGTACCTTATGGTATTAAAAGTATATTATCTTAATAGGGCAGAAAATATCACGTCGAAATGGCCAGATTACGTAGTAACGTTCGATGGTATTTGTAAAGGACCAGAGGGCACAGAGCATTTAGGAGCTTGTACTCAAATGGCGGTATTTCATCGCCTTACCGAAAAAGATAATTGTAATTTGGGCGTTGAAGGTTTATTTAAAACTGTCGCCGTACATGAATATCCATTTCGCGTAGACATTCGTTCCGATGAACAAAAGATCCTCGACGAAGCAACGTATTACATCCGACACCTATCGTTTCAAGATATCAGTATGGAGGAAGAAGTGCCATTGAAAAAGTTATGGGAAATGCTGAGCTCGTTTCACATTTCGATAGATGTATTAAGAACAATTTTAGAAGAAGCCGATTGGTCGGTTGTAAACCGTGAATTTGGACCAGTTGTAATAGTGCCTCCTCGTTCTACATTCTCCGATTACAGTGCCGTGGAAGAACAACTTTGGTCTAACGATTATTCTGCCTCGGACGAAGTGGATGATTGGAACAGAGAACCTGGACCACCCATGAACTCTACTAGATTTATGGAAGAAAACCACTCTTTAGAACAGTGGAATAGCGATAACTGGGACGAAGACCCAAGTATCGTTATCCCGCAAAACGCTTCTATCGTGGAAGAGAATACGTATCTTTTCGACGGAGAAAACATGTTACTGGATCATATCTCTGATACGACGAAAGATTTCGAAATTTTAGAAAAATACGTGAAAAGTAAGAAAGAACCGCTCGATGAAGAATCCTCACTTTCGAATAACGTTGATCACATGAGCATGGAAGACAAGAACGATTCGATTGAGCATAACGTTTCGTTTAACATGAATTTCGGAGACACAAAGGATTCGTCTTTGATACACGCTTCAAGTGCACAAGACAGCACAGTGTCAAACACCGCACAAACACTCAATCGTATGTTAGATTTTCAGGAATACATGTCTACGTCTACTTCACCCGAACCATACCTTTTGCAAACTGTTAAAATGGGCCATCATTTAAAGGACGATAGTATGTGTAATCAAAGCATGAGCGGTGACTGGATGTTAAACAATTCGCTCGAGCAGTCAGATGCATCGAGAGATGCGATCTCGCATGCGAATTACAATAAAGGTAAGAAGTTATTACCAAAGAACGACTTTGATGATTCTGGTAGCTTATGTAGCATATATTTAAATACGTCGTATAGAGAAAGCGGAGATTCCAATCCTAAGAATGTAAATAGCGACACAAACGCGAGCATGAGGTGTGCTACTACGGATCGAATGCAAAGTATTCAGGAAGCTGGTAATGCTTCCAAAGAAGGTCAATTATATTTGAACAGCAGCATGTCTTTTACTAGTAGCGCTACGATAGATAGTCAGCCGCAATTCACGAGTTCTCCGAAAATCGACACAAAGGTAAATACCACAAGTAAAAAGCGAAAGTCTCTCGATCGTAACGGGCAAAAAAACGGTAGCGATTCGTTAAAAACGTTAAAGCAACTTCAATTAACAAAACTTAGTAGCAATAATTCGTTAGAGAATAGTAACGTATCGTCTTTGCGAAGTGACACCGATCTCAGTGTATATACTACGCCAATCAATAGTTATAGCGAAGAGAATGTGGAAATGTTAGAAAGTGGGAACGATATGGTGGATCATTGTAACGATAGTACGCTTACCGATAGCGATGCGTCGACGCTAATATCTTCGTTCAGCAATGATAGTCAAACGTCGAAACAATTGCACGCAGTAGGCCCCATAAGCAGAGACGAGAGCTTGATGTTTAGCGCAATCAAACAAAACGAGATTGCCGCACTAAAGCTGAGCACTACGCAGTCGATAAATTGTGATATGAGATTACAACCAGAAGCTAACTTTAAATTCATACCTGGGGAAAACGATAGCAAGACTGAAACGAAACCTAAACCGGAAGATATTCGTGAGTCTATAGACGATACCAGAACTTCTTGCAACCATGCCAAAGATGTTAGCAACCTAAAACGTATACTCCTTGTACCTAGAGCTTACGACGAAGATGCACGGAGTGTGCAGTCCACTTCAGTATTAAAAAACGAGGAACAAGCCGAATGTAGCGTTGAATATCGCGAATCTAAATACAAAAATATGAGTCTTACTGCTATAGAAGTAGTAGAAAGCATCGAGGGGAAACCTTTTTCACCGGAAAGCGTAGAAACGCCACCGAACAGTTGGTCCCCGGAGGTGATGGATTCAGGATACCCAAACTCTGCTTCTGCCCAAGATATGACGCCAGAATACGACCTGTCGAGCATAGCTCAGGATCACGTATCCGATTCAGAACCACCGAGTATAGCGGAGGCGCCGAGACTCGGAGTTCCTGAGGTGATCCAAGTTGAAAATGGCGATTTAGCGAACAATAACAGAGATGGGGAGGGTAACAACATGATGGCCGTACGGTTGAACAACCTCGAGGATCTGCAACCGTTGATCGATGTCCTCGAGAACGACCTAGAAAATGAGAACGACATTTACGCGCGAGAGAATGACTTTCCTGTATGGTTGCTGAGGATCCTCGACATGGCCAACCCTATCGATGTCGAAATGCAAATTAGGGATCGCAGAGAAGTGAGGTTTCCAGACGGGATACAGGGTAATTGATCACTCTTGGTACCTTCACTTAGTAGATCAATTTACCTGTACTTACCTTATCTGTTTCTCTTTCTGGACAATCAGGAGGCGATGCGTACGCGCACGTAGAGCACGACGAAGGCTTCGACAGTAGTTCAGAAGAAGGAGACATCGATTTAGAGACCAATGAGACAGGAGACGAGGACAACAGCGACGTGAACGAAAACGCGACGATGCATAGCGAGAATGCTTCTCACAGTGATAGCGGAAGCGATCGGTGGGCTACAGGTGACACGTGATACTATTGAATTAATTATTACCTAGATGATTCTACATATCGTAACCTATGTTTGAGAGTTCGCTGATAGAAGTGTGTGGGGAATATTTTGTGGATAGTATTTTTTTTCACATTATTTATCGTTACAGTGAATCGCAGTTGGATCTTGATGAATGATTTTTTTTTTAAATATGAAATATAAGTATTATCAACAATGTTTGAATATTGTGAATATTCTAATATATTGCAAAATCGGTAAGAAACGTTCAACGAATTTGCCAAGAGAACTATATTTTCGTTTCTTTTTCCTTTTTTTTTTTTTTTTAAGGAAGGAATCATTTATGTTTCCTATGATATCTATTCTTTATTTCGTTATACTCGTTTTTTATACGTTTCTCGTTGAGGTCGTCTTTGCATCCTATCTGTTGACGGATTAGTGTCTCTGGTAAAACCGAAACTATGTTTCAGTACCAATAATATCTGTACGCGGTTGTATACTATGGATAAGATCCGCTTGTTACCACACGAAACATTTAAGGTGTCGAATTTGAAAAAGATATATACATATATTTTCTTACGATTTTCAAGACTTCCTCGTCGTGTTGTTTGATTAAGTATTATAAGATTTGTGGCGCGTTGTTTTATCTGTGTGTATGGCTTACGAAAAGTTTATCGATACGTTACATCTTTTTGTCTGTTCGCCTAATTATACCTATTTAAATAAACTATTGCGTTATATTTATGACAAAAGTTTTGCATTGTAAGTTGAAATCTATCTAAGACTGAAACTCTGCATATCGTTCCGTTTTCACGATACACCGAATTTGAACAAATAAAAATATATGTATCTTCCAATCGAACAGGCTCGTCCCTGAATATATTTCTATCCTAAAGATGTCCAGCATCGAAGTAGACAGATACGATATTCTTCTTTATTTCAATAATAGTGGAATGACATTACAAGGTGTACAGTGATATATATGTGGTAATTCTAAATCATTTACATGACCTGTTAGTAGTTTATCCGTACAGATATATTCTTCCTTTTTTTTTTTAGTATTTACAGAAAGTATATTGTTTACTTCGCATAAAGATGCGGGACTATTGTTTCGTAACTATTGTATTTGTCTCTAGAGTGATCGTAAACTTCGTCCTCAATTCTGTATATATTATTCGACAAATATCATTTGAACAAAAATCCAATTAAATAAGCGAAAGGAATTATCGTCGCCACGTCTCCTTTACGATGGAAAACTAATGGCACGATATCTATAAAACAGTGAACTTCTCACGGCATTGGCAAATACAAAACAAATTAATGCGCGCGGTTTCGTCTAACGAATGGCACTAATTACTAATTCGTAATCTAAAAGTGTGCTTTCGAGCATTCACCGGAGTTCTTTCATTTTGTTCTTCGCGTAACAGAAACATGTTAGCGGGACATCCAATTGAATTCAGATGTTAATTAGTGCCTTAACATAATTTATGGCCTTGCGTTCTGACTCCCGCAGATTCTGTCGGATCGCAAATGGCAAATTAAATGAGAATTAACTTGTGTGTCGTGTGTGTTGTAAAAAAACGATACCACGTTTTACAATTCCGTTCTTGCTGTACCTATGACATATCGATGGATCGTTCGTTAACAACACTGTGAAACAAGAATTTAAGAAACAAAAAACTAAACAGAAATGTTCTCGTTAGCTCGTTAACGACTAACGTTACTCGTGGCAATTTAAAAAAATGATTCGAAAGCGTTATACGAACGTCAACATCAACGTGTCTGATGTGAAATAAGATACTGTTCGAATAAAAAAAAAGAACGTACTCGCGTTACATTGGAATGTCGCATTGCAATGAATCGGTACAAAGAGTATATGGAAACTGCAGACGTTTAGCAATCCTCTGAACATGGAATCCCCGATTTCTGCAGTCTGTCACGTTCATTAGTTGCCTGAGAGTATCGTGTATGTACAGTGTAGAATTCTATAGCACTTCTATCGTTCACGTCTTAGACTAGTTTCATACAAAACGTAGTGTACTTATCGCTAACGTCTATCGTGTAATTTCCTTCGTGTTATCGTAACGTGTCCTACTTTTGTAATCGATCGCCTGCCGTATAGGACACCTTAATCTCGCGTGAAACGTTTCGCTGAAGCGCAAAAGAAAAAAGAGTATACAAACGAAAATTTCTCGAACGATAACGACCTAACCTCCACGCGGCGAAAGTTCATGTAAAAATGAGTAAAAGTAACAAAATGAAAAACTTGAACAAGAAATATCTTAAGATTGAATATCATCAATGTCGTTAAGACAAGCTGCCTTCTCTAAAAGCACGCGTCGAATATAGTGTACCGTGAGTAACCCGACGAAAAATATGTCTAGTACGCGTGTCCTTGGCAGACCAAATGGAAATACTCTACATGATAATCGTGGACGTACACCGCGTATCCGTATTCGCGTTTGAAATAAGTTTCCCCGTCATTCTGACCTGGTTAATGTATAACCCGTTACTTTAAAACATCAACTGAGTCTGTCTTTCTAATATCATGGTTAAGAGTTTGCCCTTCCGATTCAACGTACGTTTCCCCGTCCAGCCTTAGGTAGACGTACGTGCTCGAATCGAGGGACTTGCTGCATCACACAACTTCTTTGAGATTGTCGCGGGTCTCGCGACTGCGGGAATGTATCAAGTGATGCATTTCACCCACGGGCGCGCTGTCTCGTCTTAGATCCTTCATCAAGGATGGCGTCATCCCTTCTCTCTTGTTTGCCGCTTCTTTTATGCTCGACAGCGTTTTGCTGAGCCACGGCCAACTGTTTCTCGCTGCTTGCAGCTCGGAAGCGGTTGCGTGCAATTGATGCGTCAAATCCTGTGAAATTAGGTCAGACATGTGATTCAAGTTTTCTAGTTAGCTTGTTAATCACATTCTTACTTGATTTCTGCATTCGGCCTCGACGTGAGCTAGTTTCGTTTGAGCCAACTCTAATTCTAATTCGCGTACTCTCTCCTGCACTCTGTGCAGCATAGGATCTATCCGGTTCTCCAGGGGATGCGAAATGTCTGCCAATATGTTGGACGAGTCCACTATGTAACTCTTACATTTATCGCACTTTGACACCTTGGACTGTGGAAATAAAATATTTTGTTTCATAAGTAATGTATGGGAGAACTTAGAGGTGGGATAGTTACTCTACCATTATGCGATGGCATAAGATAGGAGGGGAGTAGGTAGGACTCTTTCTTTATCAGAGTTCAATTCTCGACGCTTACCCGTAATTCGCTGAGCGTCGCTTTCGCAGCATTGTAGTCATCCTCCAGACGTTGACAGATCTGAAGTAAATATTGCGATAAGATAAACTGATCCAATTGCGTAACAACAATCATCTGTATCTACCTGTTTGTATTCGGTAATAATGACGTTGCTGCGTCGACTTTCTGCGTCGCCTCTCGCTACTTCTCGTTGAAGCATCTCTTTAACTTGAGCAAGCTCTGCTTCTAATCTCTGTTTCTCTTCCTCGTTTCTTGCCACCGTGCCCCTTAGTTGCTCCACCTCGTTACTGTACTCATCCGCGTTTTCTTGCGCCTCTATATCATAAACCCATGTGTTACACATTGATTTATAGCATGCCAAGCAAAGTACTTAACGCGAAATTATACTAGTACTGTAACTTCACTTTGGTCGAAAGAATATTATCATGTTACAGAAGTCCAACGAATAAATTTTCTCTAACAATATGACATAACAAAGAGCGGGCTTTATTGTTTATTTTTGTTTATTTTCTATCGGTAATTCTTACTCTTTATCAATGTTTTGACAATATTGCTCATCGTATCGACACTGAAATGTTAAAACGGATGACTTCAACGTTACTGACGGACATGCGATATCTTGCAAAAGCAGATACCAGTACGTCCCACTACGCATTCCTACTGTGCAGAACATACCATGGCCAATTTTAAACTACTGGCACAGCTGTTTGTTTAGATAAGTTTGTTACCTGCTATAGCACAAATATGTGCAAATAATAGCGCTGATAAACGAAATTTGAACGCGTTTGAGTTCTGAGAAACTGAACACGCGACCTTAAAACTGTTCTCTGCTGTTTTACGTTTCATATGAATTTGTACATTATTTCATGATGAAACAATAATACAAATTATTGTACTGAAGATTGAGTTTGTAGCACTTATATACAATTTTTATTGCTTATCAGTTCCTAAGTATTCTTATAATGTTTACCATTATGTTGCATTTACGTGAAAAAGTGTTTGCCCCCAGACAGAAACTTCAATTCTTATAAAATGGTTAGTAGTTAGTAAAATAAAAAAGCTATAAGCATTTCGTACCCTCGTACAACTACCATATTGTCATGCATTTCCAACTGAAGCAAGGAAGTGAAATCAAGAGTATCAAGGGACAGGGTTGAACACAGGTAAATTGACAAAAACTGAAAAACGATATTCTAAATGGACAATTTATTTCCAATAAAGAAATAATAAATAATCTTTGGTGTGTGTGTGTGTGTGTGTGTATATATATATATATATATTATATATATACAGTCGATACAAGACAGTGTACGGCCGAGTTGGCAAGAAAATATTTTATTATACAAACACAGAGTCCTATTGGAATTTATAAGTATTACAAAATAAATAACTTCAATCAAGAAATCTGACCGAAAACAAAGATATACACAACATTCAAAAGATAATGCTTCTTGTCTAAAACAAAAAGCGTTTGCCATTAATTCTATGCTAAGTTGGCAGTTGCGAAAACTTAAGCGTAACACAACCAATCAACAAAAAAGATATGCGTTTAATCCTGCACTGTGAGTATTCGTTCAATAACATTTATGAGATTTCAATTAGTTATTTTGAGTCTGATGAACGTTTTATCGTTAATTGTATTTGCAACAAGTTACAATCATTATTTTATCAATAACAAAGAGTGCACATATGTGTATATATATATATATTATTATTTGTCAACTGAAATCTCATGTTCGAGCACAGCCATCACTGAATTTACGCTTTTATCAGCGCGTATACACCGCTTACACTACCGCTGAGTCTGACAATGCCCAAGAAACGACGAAATTAATAATACGAGATCGATTGGCACATAAAATACTTCATAGAAAACTTTATCAAAAACACTATCGAATAATGTTTAATTAAATTCAGCGGTGTATCAATAATATAACGATTTTTTTGGTATTATGAAATAATTATTTTAATTAATAATCACAGTTTTACGTTTTTTTATCTTTTTTTAAATACAAATTTGCATGTTGCTATAAAATTCTAACCGTTCGTACGACGTTAAGAATTTTATAGCGGTCAACCACCACCTGAATTGTGAAATAAATAATTCCTCAACAAAGAATAAACTTAGATTCGTCATAATATCATAATGTTGAATAATGGTTTTGCGAAGGTACACTGTAACGTTAGGTAGTTTCTTCACGAGACTAGAAAGACACAGTTTATGCTTTGATATACCAGCATAGAATTGTGCCATGCATACAAACTACATATCAGAAACTAGCAACGAATTACTGACATTAATTTGATACACTTCTTTCATTATTCATTAGTTAATAAATGGTTTTCACTTAATGAAAAAAGCAATCGTGACTAGTCGAAATCGTACGTTATTTTATCTATTCTGTTATATATCTCACAATCAGTGAACGGAACAGATCGCGTGAGGTTACTCCCATTAAAGCTATTTGATACTCAAAAAGCACATAAAGTTGAAAAAAAAATAAGTGTTCAAACGTCGGATTCGTTGTGTACGAACGTTGAGTGAAAAATACAGCGACGAAGCCGAATTGTGTGAAGCTTTAGTGTAATACAAATAAATTTACAACCACCTGGCAATGTCTTCTCGTTCTTATGCAAATTGTACATGCATATAAGACAATACTGTTGTCCGTGGTATCAAAGGATTTATCAGGTGTACAGCGGCATTAGTGAGTGTATGGTTCAAACATAAAATATGAAGTTACCTTTTAACGTCATAAATTCTGCTTCGTATTTCTTCAGTTTCTTTAACTTAACCGAGCAGGCTAACTTCATAACGTAGCGCGATACTTCTTCGTTGCGACAACGTTTCGGCAAATGTACCCGAAAGTATTTCAGTATACTCTCGAAATCCAAATGAAGCAGTTCCTTTTTGCACAACTAAAGAAAACACAGTTTTTTTCCTATGACGTGTACTGTACAAACAATAATAAATTAGGGGGATATTCACGACGGTCTTACCATTAACAACGCAAGAGCGACTTGAAACAGTGTATCGAGTCCTTGCAAAAGGAATACGTCCAGAATGTGGAAAACAAGATAAAGTGGAAATCTGGCTGTAAATAAAGTTAAAAACCATTGTGCAGCAAACATATGTGTTTCTACCCCACGGTCACAGAAGTGTTTGTAAAGTTCTGGCAACTGATCCTAAAAGGTTGATGATAATTATAAATAACTGTTTATTGTAATTCACTAGTATCGAATAAGAAGCACGCGACCTACCTCTAATAATCTATTAAGCTGATAAAATCGCATATGGAGATTGTCGAATCTATCCTTATACAAATCTCTTAGACCATAGTCGTACATTAGTTTAACCAAGACACAGAAAGCTTGTTCCTCTGGCATCTACAAAAAATACCTAATATTTTCCTTGTCATTAAATACCCTAATGGATAACTATCACAGCCGAAGGTATGCTCCTTGCAAGTAACAACTGGATGACAATTACTTACGTGAAGCAGTAGACTAGCAACTAAAAAACTAAGTCCCTGGCAATATCCGACTTCTTCGTCATACACTGCGTATGCTTTACTTATTCTGTACAAAGAATCTTGTCCTAAACCGCCTGTTTCTTTGAAAAAGTCATGGGCAGGAAATGTTCTATTAATGTCTCTTAAAATAACACTTTCGCAACTGCTTTCCTATAGACGCGTCATGACACAATTATCATATTATAGTATATTTATTATATCGTATATTGTATCAACTTACCTTAGTAATTAAAGTTCTATATTTATCCATCATTTCTTGTGAATTATCGCAATTACTTAAACGTTGCCATACTTCGCCACGTAGAGCTTCCGGAATGCCTTCTTTCGCAAGTTTTATAAGAAGCTTTGGACGTTGATCGTTAACTTGCCAACTATCCAGAACTTCTGCCCAATTGGCTAGTTCATCCGCGGAACAATCCTTTGACACTTCACCTGTACCACTTAACATTGGTTCATCTCCATCTACATTATATTCCAAAGTTATGATTAGGGCAATTATCATTTTTTCCATGAATATAAATAGAAGCAATTAAACATTTTTTTGAACCTGAATCTATTTCTTCTTTGGGTGTAAGAGTGTCGATGCTAGTTAAAGAAGGTGACCGAATCAGTGATGCTAAATTCAAAGCAAGATTTAATCTGTTTCTGTCTAATTCTCCTGACGTTTCTATACTTTGTACTTCATAGTGAACTTCTACCCCGTCTCCAGATATTATCTAGAGAGTAATAAATAAGATACATAGAACATATTCCATACAAATTAGCGAAAACCTATTTACTTTCTGCGTAGTCTTACTTCTTTTGAATTAAGATAGAATTGTTGAACAAGGCTTCGTTTATTAAAGTACCAGAATCTTTCATTCTGCGGATACACTTTAACCGACGTCTCTATTATAAACCTCACAGGTTCCCGAATACCATGTATAACTAAATCAACGGCAACTGTTATAAAGATCTTTCCTTCCCTAGGAGTTTCTACGTTAAGAGTTTCCAAAGCTGGATCTGCAGGGTCCCAATGCCCACACATAACGTAGCATTGTTTGTCTTGTACTAACGGACCAGTATTAATTTGCTGAAAACATTACTTTCAATTATTTTGGTGGTAGAGACTACATTATAGCAATATAATGTAAATATTTTTGTTATTACCATTTCAAGTAATCTCATATCGCTATGTTTAACATTGCGACCGGGACTAACGAGAACACCAAAACACCTTTCAACTTCGAGTGTAATTCCTCCTTCTTTACTGGATACTTGTTGAATACTTAAACACACTTGCTTAGCTACATTACTTCGAAGTTTGAAGCAGTTTCTGTCTTTAGGAACTGTGGCGAAGCTCCCCTTTCCATCTTCTTCCTTTATTTCCATTGTTACTTCAAAAATAAATACACGAGAATTCGTTTTTTCGCTTCCAATGTTAAAACCATTGAAATCACTGCTTGTTAAAGAACTAGTCATCGACCGTGGTATTCTGTGAAATGCCTTGGAAAAACAAGCAGAGACTTGTCCCACCTAAAACGGGTTAAAAGTTTTACAATTCGATTACAATTTAAAAAGCCATTGTGTAAGGTAATATGACAAACATACTGCTTCTGGTATGTCACATCGAAAAACATGACACTGATAAATGGCAGACTCCAATGTGTCCCCATGAGACCATGTGAAAGCAAAACAAGCTGCGCACGCTCCAGTACTTTCGCCACGTGCATAAAACAAGATTCGTTGCACCTCGTAATGCGCAATTGGTTGTTGCGTAGCAGCATCATATAAACTGTATTAGATAAAGCAATGACACATAATGCAATTATAAAAAAGTAACACACGAAGATAATTTTCTTTAATTATACGTACACAACGGAACCTTGAGAACTACTGGGCACAGAAACAGATACTTTAATTCCTAAATTAAGAGACTGTTCTGCATTTAGTATATTCATGTTGCGTTGTATTTCACACTCCGACTTTGGTGCGTTTATTGTTGCTGACCCCAAGTAAGTCACACCATTGAAAATAGTACATTCTTGTTGGACGTGAGCTAAACAATTTAAAAATATAATGTTAATAACGTTTCGTGTCTCTGCCATTTGATGTTTGACAGTTAGCATTTAAAGATAAAAGATAGTGGTAATCTATACCTTCGTCGATAAAATCTTCTGGTTTCATAATGTCTTGTTTTTCCGAAGCAACCATGCAAGAGCTTACATTGTAAAATGTACTGTGCCCTACTTTTTTTGTCTTTGGTGGATTTTGTTGTACGGTGCTTACAATTTTATAATCGTTACTTTCCATTTTTGAGTCTTCTGATAACACCTACAATTTTGATCAATTATTCAAACAGTTATCAATTTTCATTTAGTGATAAACATAACAAAGATAAAAACTTCTACAGTCACAAATATAAATAATGCATACAAACCTCGCGTAGATTATTTTGGAGATCTTCCAGATTACCGTTATTAGCAATCTTCAACATTGGTAGTTCAAGTACAGCTTGTTGCTGTTTCCCATTGCCTCTGTCATTTACAAACTCATATTCGTCGCTTGTCGCCACTGATTCCATTGACTTAACACTCATACTATCCTCCATAACTATGTCTAAAATATACAGCATAAAATTATTCTGTCATAATAAGCATTAGCAAATTATAATATTTACAAGTGCCATTTATAGATTATACACATACATATGGAACTTCATGTATACCTCGGATACAACAAACAAATTGTAACACAAATTAAATACCAGAACATTACTGTTACGTGGAATTATACAAAATGAATATAATGGTAACACTAATTGCACTCTGTGTACACATGAAAGACATACATTTGCATTCTATTTATGGAATAGCACCGAATAGAAGTAGGAATATGTTTCCCACGAGTGATTGCACTCTATATCCTATATCTGTCAAGTATAATTTAATAGTTTATTTATAGTAGCCTGGGAGTACCATTTGAGCAACGAATTCGATGCAAAATAACGGAGAATTTCAACGTCCGATGGAATTCTCTAAATGACCAAGTGTCGACTTTATCAGCACGAATTCGTCGAAGCACGAGGAAAATGATTCACTATCACGGAATCGAAATGCAAAGCAAGCTTCGCGCGTACCAAAGTTTGACACATCATTGAAAGCCACACTAACTCGAATTCATAACGTTCGAATCGTCAGTCGTGCGTTTCGGTTGATCATCTGAAATGCATTCTCGAACGAATCGAGAATTCAGTATCCTGCCTCTGGTTTTCCTTCTCGTTACGCTTTCTTTCTTTTTTTTTTCTTTCCTCACTATCAATCGCACCCCCAGCAAAGATCAGGGATTACCCTTTCGTTGAATCAAAAATTTGCTGGGACACCGGTGCCTCTTCTCGCGTTATCGTTCATTAAAGCCACAAAACACGCCCGATCCCTCGATCCTCGCATCGGTTCCGACGTTCGTACGTTTCTTTATTGAACAACACCGTGAACGTTTACATGATTTCACTCGTAGAGGCGATCTCGTTTGACAGAAAAGACAACCTTGGCGTCGGCCATTCGTGCACTAAGGTCCCGGAAGTCTGCTTCGCTACGACAAATTGCGGACGAACCGCCTCCGAGCGCGCAACAACTTCGAATCAGCTCTAACAATTTATCATCTTGTCGAGCAAATGTTACGTCTTGCATTAGTAGTTACAGCTTAGCAAGTAAACGGAAGTGAGAAATATTTCGAGTTGTAGAGGTTTCTTCTTATCGCGGTTCTAAGTAATGGAAACTTGGTAATAAATTGCAATTCGCGGAAGCATCTTAACAAAATCGAGTGCAAGTATCGTACTGGAAGTATTTTCAACTGCAAACGTATTGCAAGTAGTATCGAACCTTAGTGGAATAAAATACAGAAGCTATACGGCTCCTTCGAAAAGTAGTGCTTGTAAATTAAATTGGGGCTGAAAGAATGTTTTCAAATTGTATTAAAATACAAAAATATTATAGTATAATTGCAACTTTTATGTGTATTGCTTGAGTATGATGTGTTTGGAAAGATTTTGAAATTTCTTTCAAGATTGATAATTATAGATTACGAAACTAAATTGAGATCTGCCAAGTATATCGACATCTGAGATATACTCTCATATATAATCTCATCAATACAGAATTTTCTTGACATTTCTTGAATCTAATTTATATTTATTTCGTATGTTTTCTTTTTAAACATCTATTGCATAACATTTTGAAGAAATGAAACCCGAGTACATTTCGTTCAGAGAGATGAAAACATAAACAATATCATATGACTTCCAATATGAGCGACACAATGGGCTGCTGTGCCTTGAATAGAAGCAGATTCCCAAAAATATTAAATAAGCATTCAATGCTTGTTCGATTTCTCATTCAAAGTCAATTCAAATACAACAAATGCTACAAAAAAACAACTCAAAAATGCAATTTTTAAAGAGTAAAGAACAAGGAGCATAACGCAAGAATAAATTGAACCGAGAAAGGAATCAAGTATGTATGAAGTCCCTGTTGATCAAATATCAAGTTTGAATGTTGATATTCAAAATATATTTATTGACCGATCACGAGTCGAATCAACAATACGCTCCTGACCAGAGACATAGCGGACCAATGAGATTCCGTTTCAAGTCACGTGAATTTATTTACAGAGTTAATTTTCAAGTGGTTACCGTATACATAAAGGCGATAGTCGCTCCAAACTTTCTTCTGGCGACGCAACGTCGACCAATCAGGAGTCGTATCTCGTTCCCGGTGACTTAACCCGGAGCCAATAGGATCGTCGCTTGTAGGAAGCTTGGGCAGAGTTGGCGACAGATGGCGCGGCGACGCTGCACGGCAAGCTTCAGTCGAGACGCGTCAGTTCACAGACGACCTCCGTTCCGTCGAATGTGAGCGGAAGTTTTATTTGACTGTACAAAATTTTCGAGTTCTCGCATCGGGCAACTCGCCGTCAAAATTGGTGTTTCCCGAAGGTCGAACTGGTGATCATGAAAAGTGTGAGAATGTCCGAGATCGGCTAGCATCGGCGGGAAATCGAGGAACAAGTGGAAAAACGAGTGAGTACTATTCGGCCAGAGTTCACGGCTTTTTTTCCCTTTGCTTCTTTTTTCGGAAGCAGGCGTCGCGTGTCGTCATTGATAATCTCGTGAACGTATCCGTGATCTCGTCACGATCGGGAATCATCTCTCCTTTCATCCGAGATCTGACAGATTCGGTGGACAGACTCGCTAGTTCGAAACGTCAACGTAGAGACGAGAGGAGAGGTTATAAAGTCAAGGCGGAAATTGTCCTGCACCTGCCATCATGAGACGATAGTTTTGTATATCTGGCGAGCATCGAATCGCTGCCTCTCGAATCGTTCCTCGTCTCTCCGTGTGTTCCGTGTTCACGGGAGTGTGTTTCGGAAACCGTGCAACCTTTCGTTAAACGATATCGTGATGTTGCGACGTGTTGCTTTGAGTTCTCCGTTTGCATATACCTTTAGAAAGCACAAAAAAAAAAAAAGAAAATAGCGGGTATCCAGGTACATTGGCAACCAATATGCGATACAGCGATCGTTGCATTTCGTTTGTCGTTGATGAAGGTTAGTTAATTCGGCGAGGAGCTGTTGCAGCGAGTGTCGTTGCGGAATTTTTATCGACGAGTCCGAAAATTGGTGTCCTCGAATCTGTCATAGCAATGGACGGTGCCGATGAAAACGATATATCGCGAGTATATCCTCGCGTAATTTTATTTTCGACGATGTTCAATGTCAATTCGAAAATGTCATTGCGATTATTCACGCGTCATTTCTAGCAGACCACGTTCCTTCTTAGTCTAGGCCCGAAATAAATAACGCACAATTTACGAACGCTGCAAATGATAGCTGTTTCGCGGTTTATCGTACTCGTTCAGAGGTTATTTTCGCTAACGTTAAGTTGCGAGTACCGCGATCCCTAGCTCGACTATTGCAGTTTTAATTGCATCGTGTTTGGCAATAAATGGGTGCTTATCAATTACGACTGTTTTGGTGTTGGCAGGCTTCACTCCGTGCGGCGTATATCGCCGTTTTAATATCCTGACAGTCATTTTTATTCTATATATTGATAGCTTTTTGCGATACGGTTTTATATTATTACTATAACCTTTGTATGTATTTGACATTTCACAAAGCATGTACAGAGTGTTTATCGTAGCAATATCAACAATTTTTTAGTAATTTACACAGTAAATCTCGAGTAAGAAAAGTTGTAGATTAAGTGAATTAACTTCTAATCTCCGATAGGTTGCCGCAGTGATTTGTAAATATTTATTTTTCGCTACAAAAGTCAAGGTCGTCTTGTTTCAAATTGTACTAGTGTTAGATTCGTGAAAACCTGTACTTCGTTTCGGCTCGTTCGTAAGTTAGAATCTTTTTCTGGGTTGGGTCTTTTTCTGGTTGTTTCCCGTATTGTATAAACGGCGTGCAACGCAGACACGTGCCAGGCTTGTCGAAATTTTAGCAAACCAGTAAACAAAGGTGACCGATGTAAGTAACAACGTTAAATCAAACTTTTCTGAATGCTCGAATATTTCTTTGATCTTATCGAATCTGACTCATCGATAAACGAAGGTTTCTGTTATCTCGAACGAAACAATCGAAACAATCGCCATTCGAACATTCGTAGAAAATCATTCTATAAAAAGAAATAATAAGAGATTATAGGAAGGAAGACGTGTATCCTTTTCGCACTGTCTCGCTACTGTATGCTCTTATCTTATCAGTTCTACGCGGTACATCCCAGTTCACCTGTCGAGTATAAATACTCGAAACGTTGCTTACGTTTGCCAATCTAACTACACTTTTAAGGAGTGAAAAATTGTTCACGTTTTCCAGCGCGCTCAAGGTTGTTCGTTTTGTTTGCGCTTTGGCCTAATTTCGGTGGATAACGTTGAATTTCGTCCCGGTAAACAGTGTACTCTAGTTCTGCGCACATCGAATATTGAAAATCGCGGAGGTCGGGAAACGGCGAAATTTTATTCGAACAAGTGATAGAGATTATCGTTGTCTATCCTTTTCAGGTATCCTTTTGAATTTTTTTTCTCAAGAGTTATTGCACACGTGTCTATTAATATTTTGAAAGTGTCGATGGTTCGATGTTACAATCGAGCCTCGAAATTTTGCAGAATTTTTCTTTTCGTGTATTCGCAAGATATTTAGGGGGCGCGTAGGATAGATTTAAAAAATCATTGAAACGAGGCCACCCTATTATGCGCCAACTGCGTGCACATGATGTGCATGGCGCGTAGTAGGCGCGTGCATTCTGTGTTAGCGACGGGACGATTCATGAAAGAGTGGTCGAGGGCTGTTAATAATTCGTTCACCGAGTGCAACGAGCTCCTAGAGCCACCGTGCTCGCGCCGATGACTATGGTCACCTACTTTACGCTTCGAAACACAACACCAGGAAGAGCGCATTCATTTTCGTCCCGCTCACATTTCCAACCGCAATTAGCGTTTCCAAAACAATTGACGTTTGCCCCGCGTCGGCTCCCGTCCGTCGCGTCGCATCCCTAACGCAAGTCTCGGGGTCGTGTTTCACGGAAACGTATGAAAAACACCGCACTCTCATCGGTACGAGACTGGTTTTCCTTCGATCGAGATAATCGTCGATTGCCAACTCTTTGGATGTAGAATCAAAGTTTCGTCGGTTACCAAAGAAACTGTGGAAAGAAACTCTTCTCGATGCGAACTCGATACCACCATCTGTTGGAAAGGCTTGCCAGATGCGACTAGAAACAGTATATGACGCTTTTTATACGTTTCCCATGAAAGTTTCCAGACCCGTGGGCCTCGTGGACTATATTGCGGATAGCAGAGAGTAAAATTGAACCGACAGAAGTATCCAATTTTTTTTTTATGAAACGTTCCGTTGTAGTTTATTCGTCTACACTTCTTTCAAAATCGTCAAAATTCGGTTCGATTCCTTGCAGATTGATATTTCGTTTTCATATTTGAAAACTCGTATCGAGTTTTCGGTAAGTTTCGACCCTTGAATGGTCCAAGTTTCAAATTCGGTATCGGAGTTTTCAATCGAATTGTAATTGGTTTGTTTTTAATATTTGGCTGTATGTATGTCACCGTTATATAATGTTGTTTTTGAACAAAAGTTAAAAAAAAAAGTTCGAATAATAAATACATCGATATCTTTTTAAATTTAATTTGGAAAATCAAGCTTCCAAGGGTTAAGTAAGAAAACTCGTCGCAAAAATTTTCTAGAAAAACACGACGGTCACATCGATGCAATCTCGTTCTTCGCGCCGTCGCTTAAATACATAAACACGCGTTACGCGGAAAGGTCGGTCGCCGCCAGTTTTTGTTGTTGAAACGCCTCTTTAATTTGCAGCTCTCGGACGGCGAGGATGGCGTGCAAAAGTAATTGCTGTTTTTGATCGTCGGGGACAGAGAGAGGATCGCGGAAGGCGCACACGTCCGTGCTGCGAGAGACGAACGATGTCGGCGAAGCTTCGAGCGAGATCTGCTCTGCGGGCTTCAAGCGTTCAACTTCGCGGCACGAGAAGAACGATCGTCTCGTAAGACAGAGATACGAAGGAAGTCGTCTTAAAATCGTTGCTGGAGAAACCAAGATATAGAAACAAATTAAGAAACCTGGGGAAGTCTTAGCACTTGCCTTGCGAAGAAGTATTTTGATAAAATAGTGGACGATTCGCTGCAAGAGTTCGACGATCGAATCGGACGCGATCGTTGGGAATCGTATCGTCGTCGATAATCGCACTCGACGGCTGATCTTCGTTGTTCGACGCGTGCTTGTCGCGCTCTACGTGCCCGAGGAGCTCGAGGATTCGCGATCAAAGCTGGAGCTGAACCGTGGAATCGCGAGTCCTTTTATTCCTGCGTCGAAGTTAGCTTAGTGCACCGAGCGTGTGAAACGCGATCAAAGTGAAGTGTCCCGGTCTCGGTGAGATGGCCTTCATGATGAAGAAGAAGAAGTACAAATTCTCGGTGGAGGTGGACCTGGAGGAGCTCACCGCGGTGGCGTTCGTCAACGCGGTGCTGTTCGCCAAGCTGCGACTCCTCGACGGCGGATCCTTCGTGGACCAGTCGACGAGGTAAACGATAAATTCAATCAAGTTTCCGTCTTTTGGACGAACTAATAATATTTTATACAAAGGGATACTATTAAGGATGATATTAAGGGGGCACTCTTTTTATTTTCTTGTGGGTAAAGTATTTGAGATACAATTTTGAAATTTCCTACGTTTGTACATGTATGGACAAAATTCTCTAAAATTTTCAATCGTCCAGTTCATTTTGTTTACACGTTAAGTTAACTTCAAGACTATCGAGACAATTTACAGGATTTTCTTGTGTATCCTCTTGAACAACGAGCCACGATAACAGAAAGTGTACGATTAAATACAATAATACAGATTACAAGTCTGTACCAAATAAATCACGATAGTGATAAGAACGAGCAACGAGGTTTCGCTGTTAATAAAAACGACGGACGCGAGAGAGTTTATTTAGCTCGGTGAATTTTTTTTTTTTTCTTTTTAATTCGCAATAACGGCGATGGCGTGTTTATACGGGTGTACGGCTCGTTAATGTTACCTTTTTAACCGTGCCAACGCTTTGATGGATACAGAACGCTCGTTTTCGTGAGAACGAAAGTTTCCCCGAGCATTCCACAATGGTTCTTTACATTTCTGCAATTAATTCGTTTAATTTTTAGAAAGTTGGTTTCTTTATCCGCTTGGGGCGCTCGAGCGTCCTTGCGCGGAAACATTTTCTTTGCGCCAATTTTTCTTGTTCCCCGCAACAAGTTGTTTTCCTCTGCGTTTAACGCGCGACGACGATCAGAATTACTAACCGTTCTCGACGATTAAATAGTTAACGTAACGCGAACGAGAATCGGTAGCATGTAAATTCGCGTACGGATCAATCACTTTCAGACGAGCCAAGGGCACAAAGGTGTCGATAAATTTCTAACAGGCGTACCTGTAGATACGCTTTGGCACCTGGTCAGGTGCTGCAAAGCAACAGTTGGCTAATCGTTCGATTGTTCGATGACACGCTGTTTTTTCCACGTGTACTGCGCAGAACAATGCCATCCGTTTCTGATCATTTTATACGCAGAGCCGTTCGAACAATCGATCTATTTACCCGCGGGCATACAATTTCGATTTAAAGGAAAAACACGATCTACTTGGAATCGGAAAATACTGGCGAAGAAGAGAAATTTTACTTTTTAAAAAGAGACGCACAAAATATTAGATCAGTATTAATTTATCATGATAAATATGCTCCTCTATATCTAAATATAATTATATTATATGTTACATGATTATATAAATTATATTTAGATAATAGATATTAAATGACATATATTCATATAATTTAATCACTACAATAGATCACACGGTTCTAGAATCGCCCCAAAACCGTACGATCCCCCTTAGCACATTTTGCTCCAACTGCAAATAGTTGAATCTATCCAACATAAATTTAATCACAAATATTTTTTTTTTTTTTATTCCATCGTGTATAATATCGTTCACACAGAAGTCAAAAGTGTAATCGACGATTCGAACGCGGTAATTTCGTTCTATCTCTCGTCCATCGTCGGTCGATATCCGGCGACGATGTTTCACGAGGTTCGAGGACTCCGTATCTGTGTACACGCATATATTAACATCGAACCGCTGTTACGTGGATCGTGCTTCCTTCAACGAGCGTAATATAACGTGCCCGCACGTGTACGAGTTGCACGCGACGTAAATTCCGACCGCGGATCGTAAACCATTTCGATTGTGGCGGGTTCGAGCGGACGTGTCTCGGTTAAAGTAGATAGCGTTTTACTTTTTATTTATTCATTTCCACCGGATAGCCCTGGAGAACTATACCATTGTACTCTATACCGCAATCAATAATACATACGCGAGAGTTCACTGACTCGATAAAAGTGTCTCGAGCGTTCTAGTCGCTAGTCACTCTTCAAAACCGTAATAAGATTCCTAACGACTCTATGTAGGCACCGTTGTGTCGAGGAATTTGGGTTTCCACGTTTCCGATATACTTCTGTGATCTTCGTAGAGAATTATTATTTATAGAATTATCGACGCTAACACGGAGAGCACGAGGCTTTAATCTTTCATACTAAGAAATTTTAGCTTTCTGTTTACCAAAACGTAGTATTGTAGGCGTAGAAATACGGTTAGGGTTCGATTTCTTGCGGATGAATATATGGATGATATATCTCGCTCAAATTAATTCGATTTAACGTTCGAAAACCCGTATTGAATTTTCCAATGAATTTGAAGAAATAGTTCGTTAGAATAGCAGGAATTTCCCCATTTCAAGTTCGAAGTTTCCTCTCGGATAACAACGTTACTCGTCTCAGCTTCACTGTTGGCAGACGGCAAACGTTTCCGCGTGTTCCTTAGGCGTCAAGAATCATTAATGACTGTACCAGCGAAAATTAGCACAGTCTATATTCGAGGAGACGTCGCGAGAAACCAAGGGGGTGAAGTTTCCCTCAACTCCGGTTCTCGAACTTTGGACCGTTTCGGTTTATCAGTAATCCCTTGGCACGGAATTAAATCCACGCGAAACGATGGTTCCGCGGAAAGAAGGAAATCGACGAGGAAAATGAGTCACGTTCGCGGTATATTGTTCTCTCGTAAAAGTGTTCGGTACCGTCATCCTCGTCATCTTCATCGTTTGTAGGGAGATACCCGGAAGCCTTCTGGACCTCTGCCAGAACAAATGGGCACGGAGAGCCAGCAGCTCCGTTCATTTTATTATTTCGCCAAACTTGATGATTTATCGCGCCTTGAGTTGTATAACAATGTTTAAACCCTTGTTGTCCTATGGAGAACGTGTCAACTGTAACCGTAAACTGATAGAAATCAAGGGATATGGGTTGTTTGCTACGTAGATACCGTGTTCTCTAAGTGTCGTCTCTCATCGAAACGTTACCAAGCGAAACTAAACAATTTACCATACCGTAAGTTGTAAAACTATCGTTAGATTCCTCTTGCGACATTCGGTCGAATCATTCCTGCCGCGAATGAAAAACCAGGGTTAAAGTTGTTCCTTACTTTCGGAGTATCTCGTAATAAGATGGTCGACGGTTTCAAGTTTTATTGGATCCACGGTCAGAAAGTCTCTGCGACTTTGATTGGTCGTACGAAATTTTTATCTCGGCGAGAATTTGACCCGATCTCTGGCCCCTGAAACGTATCACGAGAGTTTCCCTCGTCGACCTTTGGGAGAGGGCTTTCGATGGCGGGTTGAAAACTGAGCAACTGGGTTACAGGGAAACAAGGTCGGGATATTGGAGTCGCGAGAGGACAATCGGATCACGGTGATTGCCTCGGTGTATTAAAATGGAAGAACATGGTAGAAAGAAACGAGAATGGGCCTATGGAGTATTACGCAACGTCTCTTTTTTCGCGAATCGAACGACCCGAAACTCTTGTTTTCGTTTACCAGCGCCTCCGTTCTATGTAATCGTTGTTTCGTAAGCCGAGGCAGACGGTTCGTGTCCGAACGAACAATTACCACCCCATTCTGCGCGTTGGATAATGGACGAAATAACGGTCGTTATTATTATTTATTATGTAATCTCGGCGGACTAAATACTCATTCTGGTTTCGTTATATAAAATCCTATATTAATTAGCAGAGTGCGGATTTGATGAATTTGTTACGAACAACGGTGCAGAATATATTCTACGTTATATATAAAATCCGATTCTAACCGCTATTCTTTAAAATTCAATTCATTTGCGACCGATTTAGTAAATCGTGTTCTAATGGGCTGGTAACGGCAGGTCCGTTCCTACGACTATGAATGGTTTTCTACACCGTTTCACGCTCGTGAAAACGTTGCACGCGTAAAGTCATCCGGGAGAAACACGATTCGTTTGGATCTATGTCAGCGAGAACGATATAAGTTTCTACGAGATTTCTCTTGACGCACGTGCCCTTGTTGAGTTCACGGTGGCTCTGGCCAGAGATTTTTGTCGATACTCACCGAACGCACGGTTTTATGTAAAAATAAAACGAAGAGTGTACCACGGGATACACGACACAATTGTACACCAAGTGTGAAGAGGCTGTGGCAGTTTCGAAAAGTACTAACGCGAGGGGATTTCGTCGCCGAGCGTAACAACGCTTGGTTCTCCCCTGGTTCTCGTCGAATTTGCATACCAATCTGGCTTGGTAATCTTCAGGCACGCTGACGGGTTCTCGTGACGACACGCGCTGTATTTCGAGTCCCTTATTCGACGTTTCACCGATTCCGCGTAAGGTCATGGTTCAAGGCGGAACAGTTGCCAGGAAACCGACGCTCTGACGTTAAATCGAACCGCTTATCTGGAGATGCGATCGGAGTTGGGCTGGACGAAGCTCCCTCGGAGAATAAATCGGACCCCTTGTTCGCCTTTTAATTCATTTATCGCGCTGTATTTCCCTGGACGATGATCTCGCGGTTGCCTCGATAAACCAGTTTCATAATCGCGCGCGCGTAATTAAAAGCCCCTATAACGAGCACCGGTGAACGAGTACTTCCATTTAGAACACAAAGCAACGCTTCGATCTAGGATTTTCGGTCGCGCGGAATAAGCCCGGCGACGCGACGAGAAAGAAGAAAGTTCTCCTAAACGCAGGGGGTACTGGGAAAGCAGGGAAACGTGGATTTTTTTGGCGAAAGGAGCACGCGGTTCGTTGAACGAGCACGCGCAGGAAGCGTCGAATTAGAAATCGACCGCGTCTCCGGTCATTTTCTCGATTTGTCGTCGATTGTTCCGATCGGGATGATACGAGCACGGTTGAAAGTTTCCGTCGACGCGAAGAAAAGCGACAGTGGGAAGCATCGTCGAGAGAGAAACGCGATTCTCTTGGCAGCGATGCTTAGAAAGTACCTAGATTCTCGTCCTGATTCACGGAGCCGCGAAAATCGCGATGCCGGAGAGGGCAAGTGTTCCTAGTCGATGATATACTGGATGAATTGTAATGAAATTCTAGTCATTCAAATAGATGCAATCTCGAAGAAGAACCTACAGGTTCCCGAAGTGACTACTTAATACTATTTACAACCGTTAGACTCGGAGGGGTTAGAGTTCTAATTAAGAAATCAATTTCGAAATAAACACCTGAATATCCAGTCGAACGAACATCACGAATAAATAGTTAGTTCCAGCGATCGGCAGTGGAATGAATCTGGGGAACGTGTGAACCGTGAGCCGGTGAAGTGAAGAAGAGGGTGGCTGATAGAGAGAAGGCGAGAAGAAGAGGGCGAACGATAATGGACAATGTCCTGTCGTCCGGTGTTCCGGGCATGTGGAAGCGAGTGGCCAATGTGGAGGACCTGACACCGCTTCAATGTGCCGTGATGAGGAAACACCCGATTACAACGCTCCAAGCTCCGTGCTACGGAATATTTCTGCGTGTATCCACGGGAACGATTACGTCGATACACTCTGGTCGCCATTGGATCGTATAACCGTGCACATATTTGCTGCCAGAAGGGGTAGAGCACGCGTTTAGGGTCGGGAAGACATCGAGGGATCCTGCGTGCTTACCAGAAGCTTTTACACCCTGATTTTTATCGACTCGAGGGGTCGAGGGGTCGCGTTACAGTGTCTTCGGACCTGATACGTTCGTTTAACCCTCTGTGGGCCAAATCGGGTCCAAGAACTATCCAAGAACTGTTCAAGAAGAGGAACTATCGACTTGTTGTCTATAAAAATTGACTTTTCCCTTTCGTCGATCGTTGTCAAACGCCGTCTGAAATTTGATCGCCGCGGCGATAAAAGGTCAGGAATAGTTACGAAATTCCGGAGCGACGTAACGGGCCGTGAAACCAGTTCTAAAGTCCGGGAAAAATGGTACGAACGGCCGAGAGAAACACGGGCAGGGTGGGCCAGCTTGTTAACGTCCTCGTTCTTTTTCGCGACACGAAGTCCGCCCGCGTGCTACTGACACCGCGGAGCTGTTAGGGAGGCTCCGTGAAAAGGACACGGGTGAATTAAAGTAAACAAAATATTACCTGTCCGGATTAAATGGAAAAATATTCGAGAAAATACCGGAGAGGTTGGCAAACGCAGAGGACGAATATTTTCCAGGCCCTCTACGAGCCCTAGTTATCAAATTTGTATGATCAGAGATAGGCAAATATTATTTAAATACAAAGATTCGAAAGTAGAAACGTAACAGGCTAAAAAGTAAGAAATTCACGCGACAATTTAAATGCAATTTTAATCGTGGCGTTTCGCGAGGTTCAGAAAGCAGATCAAACTGATTGGATTACATTTAGCTAATCGTCGAAGACGAACACCTGATGCGGGGAAGAATTTCGCAATTCAATCAGGGGGCTCGTGGGAATTATATAACGAAACGAATAAAGCTATCTTCCGTGCATGTCCACGCGACGGTGCGCTGCGTAGAATCGATTACAATGCGGCTACGGTACATCCAGGATGAAATGCATAAGAATTGGCCAGCTCCGTTCCTCCGAGTTCGTTAAAACCGAATTACCGAGCCGGCCAGTGAAATTTTGCCGGGTACACGCGCTGCGAGTGAAGCTTGCCAGAGATGGACCAAAGTCTTATTTGCATAGATACAAATTTCGAGTAATTAAAAAAAAGAACCACGTTCCTTGTATATCCAGCCTCCACTTAATTCGCGCTTCAATTTCGTCGTTATTCTGTCTCAAGTCGTAACTATGAGTTAGGCTCGTTATGGCACGTTTTGTTGAATGGGTTAATTCCTTGCGGATAAATAATTTATTCGATTTATCTTTTGTAGGTTAATTAGATTTCATGTTTGACAAGGCAAAATGCCAGGAAAATTGTTACATTCCTGAAACATACCAATTTATGGAACAATTGTAGGGTTGGGTTGTCGTTTCATTTATTTATTTATTTTGATGAACGCCAGAAAAGTCTAGGTCTAGGTTGGGTCACTGAGTATTTCAGGCGTGACTTCACCGAATACAACAAGGGTGTACCGTCATATATTTATCATGTATGCACTCATTTCTAATAGACAGGGAAATATCCATTAATGAACGGGTTAGATCTGGTTTAGGTCACTGAATATTTCAGATCTACCTTCATCAGAATAAAACAACGTTGTACCTTCGTTTATTTACTTCGATGGCTAGGTGAAACCTCCATGAATGAATACGTTAGGTCTGGGTTAACCCTTTGCCGACAAGAGCCGACTCTCGGTCACCAAACTGACTTTTATTTCATAAACGAATACTCTTCCTTCTCTTGCACCCTCTCCCCCTAATTTCTGCGTCACTATACAGAAGTCCATCCTCGGCTCGTGTAATGCGCGCGAGGCTCGCGGCCTGGGGCATTAATCATAATGATCGCGACGATCAACACCGGCAGCTATCGTCGACAATGTCCTCTCAGGAAATCACGTGTCCGGCGCGCTGAGCGAGCGTAAAAGTCGTCGGAGACGAATCGGAGCCGTTCGGCGGTGCGTGGGTGGTCCCCGTTCGATCGTTTGAAATTCCGCGAGGCTTGCGGCTGCGCGAGCTTTTCCTCCCTCGTGCGCTCTTCATTCAGCTTTTGCCGTCGGGGTTTCTATCGGGCGATAGCGGGGAAAAAAGGCATCAGCGGGGGATACGGTTAGCCCACATTTCTCGCCCGTTTCACGAACCGACGCGAGAGATTCCAAGCGAGTACGGAACCGTTGTGCGCGTTTCTGTGCGGCCGGCTGGCCGAATTGGCAGCATACTTTATCAGTGGACCTCGATCGATCCGCGTTCGCCCTCAAGACTGGAGAAGAACTGTGCTCCCTCCCCCTTCTGGAACCGGCTCGATCTTTTTTCGATCCTCTTTGGCGAGTTTCGCCGCGCTTTAAACTCGATCATCGCGCGGGTATTCGAGAAGTTGAGAGAACTCGCGAGGTCGAAAAACGGCACGTCTTCGTGAATTTTTGTTTACCGTCGGTTAATGTATTTCACAATCAGCGTTTCCCTATTCGAAAGATGCATGCTTGAAGATGCAACGCAATAATTTTCGTCGAAAAATGTAAAACATTCTTAGCGATATGAGCGATTTACTAAAGAGCCTCCGAAAACACGTGTTACCGCGAAGGGATGAAAGGAACCAAGATAACGTACCAGAAAAACCATGAACTATCCAAAGCTGGCCCCCAAAAAGAAACACCCTTCATCCTTCTATCACCATTTCCTCTTTCCCTCTACTCTTTCTCCTTTTGCCACGGTATTTCCTGAATTTTCCGCGAATCTTCTCAGGGTTATCTCAGGAATGAGGAACAGAGACGAGAGTTGCGCTCCGTTTGAAAAAGCTCCGAGGGGCTAGAGGATGCCTAGCGTTTCCCTCCCGGAAAAGGGAATGTATAACGTTCCAGGGATACTCGGCGCGCTCAAGAAAGTACAACTCGCGTGAAACTGAAATTTCCATCGAGTCCAGATTGACTCCGTGGAAAATTCCCACGGATTTGCCAGCTTTAGGCGCCGAACACTTATTCGATCGTTTATCATCGAGCGGTCCGAATCCTCGCAAATGCTCCGTAAACGTTAACGGAGGCGTCGAATGTACTCTAACGATTACGACATGACATCGAAAGTCTAGACGTCGAGGGTATCCAACAAGTAGGAGATAGAGGGTGCGTTACTAAAAGGGCAATGCGTTTGTTTTGTCTAGTTTCGTGATTTTTTGTGAGCAATGTACTCGACATAAACTTTCGAAATTTAGCAAAATTTAGTAAATATAATTTGCTACAACTATAACATTTTAAAGACCTCGAACAAGACTATTAACCAAAAGGATGCATTTTATAACCCAGAAAAGAAGAGTACTTTCTGAGCACAATCTACCTTTCGAGTCAATCATTCGAATTTTGTACGCTTCCAAGAGAGAACAAGACTTACGATTCATACATCAGGACACTTCAGGCTCTCCTTTCATTTGTCTTCCCGACTATCAGTTCTTCGTCGCGATTCATGTTTCGTTGGCTGCGCGTAAATACTCAGGCGCGAGGTGCTCCGAGGCAGAACTTGTTACTCCACTTTTTCCTCATCGACTCTCTTTCACGTTCCCTTTTCACCGTGTCTTATTTTCTCTGTCGCGGAGGCCCCCTCGGCTTTTCTATCCGTTTTTCTGTGGCTCGCGGCCCTGGAAATTCGCCGTCAGCCCCGGAGGAAGCCGTCGGTCGTTTTCTTCGGCGCTCTCGGGCCTCGTCAGTCGCCCGGAATACGCTCGAGCCCAGGAAACCCTCGTTTCGCCTTTGAAAGTCGTAACTTCGTAATACGGAAGTAGACCAGACGTTAATTTCACGGCATTTATTCCATTGCTTCGATACGCGTACCGTTGGCTCGAAAAGAACTCGTTTAACGCGTTGGCTGCCAGACTAAACGTCGTGAAAATGTCTGCAAACTTAAAATTTTGTCCGGAGGTTATTGAAGATCGAATAATTTAACATTTCTCGTAGTATTTAATTTGTTCTAGATTTCTATCTAGATTTATTCTCGTTATCATCCTATCTTTGGAATTAATTTTTATAGTTCCTCGATGAAGAGAACAAATATTAGATGTTCTTCGTGACTTTTTTTTTTTACGTACAATCTATTGTCTGATGTAAAGGGTGATTGGCAACAGGTGTTCGAAACTTTAAGTATGACCCAAGATAAGGCACTTTGCCATCTAATTATCCCTTCAAGCTTCAGACAACTGAATACTCCGTCTATCGGACTGTAAGTCTGTTAACTTTGGTTTCTGTCAAAATTGCAATCAACTTCGGTTGTTATGAACTAGAGAATTTGCAGTAGTACCCGCTGTCGTTATTCCAGCATGAGAAGTTATACCAGAAACTGGAGAGTTAGTTCGATGCGTCAGGGTCGTGGGCGCGACTCGTTACAGTGCAATGCCAAATAATTGCAGGGTCAGAGGGATTTTCAGTGTCGATCGTAGCCGACCTTGGCCGTTTCGCCTCTGCTCCCGGACATTCGCGAGCTCAGTCCACGCGCCGCGGAAATCGTCCTTGGAGAACTAGAAATTCCTCTCGACGATTGATTATCCCCTGATAAACGCACCATCCAAGACCAAAGGACACCTTCCTTACTCGAAACGCTAGTTTAACGCTGTATCCACCCGTTTATTTAGGAAGAATACCGCAGAGAGGTAAGGAGGAAATTAATTTATCGCGAAGTGTGTTCACAAGGATGTCCACGCGAGCAAAAAAGCCATTTTACAACGAGTATCCTTTATAACAACGTGTCACATCAGGGCCCAATGCCAAGCCACCATTTGGACCAGCATCGATTGCTTGACCTTGACCGATACTTCCACCTTCGGGTAGCCTTCGACGCTCTCGCGAATCGACGCGATACAAATTTGCTTTGGAATCTTCATATATCGGGTAAAAAAAATCGCGAAGCTGAGGTTTCGCTCGAAAACTTCCGATCAAGGAAAATTGTCTTGGTCAACCTGCTTGAACCTTGCTTTTGCTATGCTCAAGCCTCGTAAACTTGTTTTTCATTATATTCGATTGAAAAAACTACTTAAAGTACTTTTTGGAATTAACAAGCATACAATATTCAAGCGAGGCAGCATATTCGTACGTTAAAATCGATTTATAGATGAAGCAAACAATATCCATATTTGAATCAACAAAATAATACTTCAAGGACCTCCCTTGATTCCCCGGTATTCCCTATACAGGAACATACCCTTCCGAAATGGGCTCCAGATCGCGGCGAAATGATATCGCCAACAATGTTTTCATTTTTCGGATTGACAGTGGCCGGTATTCTGTTTCAGTTTCAATTTCCTGTCCGCGAGACTGTAAATATCGCGTACGGGATATCTCTACATATACCGTCGAATATAACGTTTCTGTCGCGGGTGGTTTCCAACGAGTTGTCCCGTTTTCGTCGCTCGATGACTCGTCTTGAAATCTCTTTGAGAGGCACGGCCACCCGCGGTACTAGACATTGTTTAGCCGACAGTCGAGAAACTTATTGATTAGCCCGACGCGTACGCATACACCACCCACACTAGACGTGCACACAGGGGAAACTTGATTTCAAGAGTTCGTGTTGGAGAGCCGCGCACATGCCCCCTTTTCCTTCCTTCCTTCCGTTTAACTCTCGCGTATCCCTCTCCACGTGGCGGTGCGTGCCCGCCCAGACGGTAGATAACGAGTTTCCTCCCACGAAAAGAGTTTTCAATAACGATCTCTGCACTACGGGAAAGTTGGTCCTCCCGGTGACTCTGGAAGCAAGCACGGAGATGGGAAAAATTCTTATCTGGATAAAAATTCCCGATAAGGAACGCGAGATCAGCTTCGGTCGCTTTAAAGAGGATTTTTGTAGTCTGAAGGGAATCGTTACTCATTTTACAAATCGTGCACAGGCGATTCGTAGATAACTTTCGTTTTTTACCTTGGAACTTACTTCCAAATATATAATTGCATAATAAATCGTCAATTATGTCGGTAATAAATATAATCACCATCATTGATTATCGTTTGTCCCATTTAATAGGTATAATAAATGTGTATTATGCACGAACGAATGAAATTTTGATTTGTACTTAAAATGTGGTGCATTCATTTCTACTCGAAGGATCGCCAGCAAGGACAACACATTTTAGTGATGAATAGCATACGAACGTGAATAATACATGAACAAACGTAATTAGTAACCTGCAAGTATTCATGTATTTACGACAAGTCTAAGTACATGGATATATCAAATAAAATACGTGTCACAACATTTAGAAGACAAAACATACTCGCGATAAAACATGCACATAAATTTCGTTCGTCCATGCATTGTCCGCATTTATTACACTATCGATTGTTCGTGTGCGACGAAGCAACATTGTTACATATTCGAGGATGATCGGGTACTTACATAAATAATTTACGCACATTCGACACGTCGTTTGGACAAGCTCTCGTAATTATTTCGGCAAGTTAGCTTCCACGTAATCCTACACGGCGTTTACATCGATAAAAGCTATTATTACCGCCACACGTTGGATATTTTTATCTATCCCTGTGCCGTTTCGCGCCAGTCGCGTGCAATTTGTTCGCCGATACGGGCAAAAATTGCTTCCTTTGAGGGAGAGGGGAGAGGGACTGGATTAATTCCTCCGCGTTATTGAAATTCGCGAGTTCGCGTAGTCAGTTCGCCGCAAGAGCTCGGCCAACCCGATTTATGATATTGACCTTAATACATAATCTGCTCTGCAGGAAGTGCCTATCAACGTGAGGTTCGAGCGTCCTCCTGCAAACTAAATTCGAAATTTTTAATTAATTAATTAATTAATTTATTTATTTATTTATTTACTCCTTCTGCGAAACGGCTAACAAACACTGCGGCGATGATCGGGGAAAAGCAATTTTGGAAAATTCTCTTTCAGCGTAATACCTGAAATTACTCGGTCAGTAAAAAACGAACGGATAATGGGATTTCGTCCGATAACCGTCATTCGGCTAAGCAAGGAGACAATTCGAGATCGGAAACCCGCTGGACGCGAGTCGTTCGCCGGACATGGCGAGCAAATGCGCAGCGTTTCGAGGAGTTCCGTTTTCGGTTTGTTTCCCTGAAATAAACGAGAACGAGGAAGGAAGAGAGGTGCACTTCAGGGAATTGCGAGCTCTCCTGGCATCGTTTCGCTTTAACGGAATTGAAGCGCTTTCCGGGACGTTCTTCGAGGCGTTTACTCGCCCCGTGGACGTGTCTCGCATAGTTTGAAAGAAAAAGAAATATAATTCGTCGATGAGATCGCTAAGTTCTTTCCTGAATTCGACGAGAAAACGCCGCGAAAAACAGCACCGAATTCGGCCCGTTTTAATTCTTCGTTTATCGTTCGAATAAACTCGAGGAACGTCAATTACGCGGTGTGGCTTGAACCGCGACGCAGTTTCGATTGCTTCTCGTTGCGTTTCAGAGCGTGTTTCGTACGAACGGGATTCGCCTATGGAAATGCGACACGCGGGAAACCGGTATTTAAATGAAAACGAGAAGCTATTTTCGGTTCGCGTGTTTGCGAGGCTATTCTCATATATTGTATTCTTGTCCTTCCTTCCCCGGTGGGCATTCGCGAGGGAGCATCTGTGTTTAGAATCGTTTAACCGAACTGAGCTTAGTGAACTTTGAACCTTGGTATTTTTAGACGGAGGGAGGAAGACGGATTTCGCAATTTTTGGTATGCAGGGTCCATCGTTACGCTTTTCAAACACTTGATCGTTGCGAGACCTACGAGGATCCTCGAGGTTTGCAATAGATAAGCGATATTTTACATACGTCTACTTCAGACAAATTGAACGAGTACTTTCTGATCAACTGATCAACAAGTCTTCGCTTCTAGATACGTGTTACAACGTAGGCGGATCTAAACGACAATACTGTACATTTATAAACATTACAATTACCCATTATAACGATTACATCATAGACGTGTCGCATTAGTTTGAATATATGTTTCGAAAAATCGTGTTCATTCCATCGAAATCAAGAATTTCAATGCAATTCTAAGACCAATCGACCAATCTCAAACTGGTCCATCGTTAAGTGGAAGCTGCAACAACTAAAAACTCCAAAACATTTAGAAACATTGCTGCTGTTATATTTGTACTACCCGATATACATTACCACGCTACGTCACAGCGAAAGAAACAGTTGAATTACTTTAACTCGCCTTTTAAACGTTCGACGGGATCCTTTCGGGTCACAGCTGTGACGCGATTCGCAGAAAGTGTTTAATTAATTCCACCGCTCGATGACTGCGTCGGTGCATTCGGATTTCGTTTATATCGTGTGTTGCGTAACGCGTTACGTCCACCACCTCTGTGGACACGTAACGAAACGTATTCGAACAGGTTCTTTTCCCCTCGACACCTTTCGCTCGCTAGGTTAAAAGCGAGATCTGTGCTACTCTATCGGAGACCCATGGGAAACGAGCACGCGCGCGACACGTTTCAAACCTGTACACGCGATATTTGTCGTTCTTGTCGTGCAAACAAGCAGGGGACTAATAATTTATGCACAAATTAGTATTGGAAATTTGTTGCTCGAACAGCTGTGCTTACTGGTCGGCACGAGGAAACGTGTTAGAAGCTATTCGACCCTCTTTCAAATACAATTTGCTGGTGATATTTTAAAGACCTCGAGCAACGAGAATATAAAAAACAATCTGTAGAGTGATTGAAAAAAAAAAACCTAATGAAAAGCGCATAAATCGTTGAAAACATGCGCGCACACGTGTCAGCATTGCACCGCGCACGAAAATAGCGATACGGTGCATTTCGGGGCTCTGTCTTTACTCGGTCCCCTTTATTTCTCTCTGTTTCAACGATCCACCGTCGAAGCCGCGTTTTTGTTCGTTCTTTTCGCTCCTTTTTCGAGCCAACGCGCGACCCAATTCTCTCGATGGCTCGTTTCTCATCGTGATTTCTCCTTGGCGCATTTCCCTACTCGTCGCACACCCGTAACGGCTTCGATTTACTCCCATCTCGGTTGTTTATACTATTTCACAATAGACGATTCTATAATATCCGATAATAACATTTGTACACGCGTTATTTATTATCTAAGTTAAGCACGATTCAGTCCCAAAACGGAGTTTCCTATTATTTTATTCTCGTAATCGCGACATAGAAACGACAAAAGCAGACCAAAAACGCGTTTTAATTCAGAATATCCTCGTATCCCCATAAAAAAAAAATATAGTCTCACGTTCAGGTAGAATATGGTCACTATCAATCAAAACCTCACGAAGGCTGACTATAACGTCCTCCGCCAGATACGCGTCGTGGAAGGCCTTTTTTTTTCTCTCCACTGAATGCCAACATAGAGTGATAGTTTTCCAATAACGAGCCACGTTGTTCAGAAATACGCGTTTCCAGCTACCTCGTGCATGTGTAGGGCTGCGTAGAACAGACAACTTTTAAAAAAATACTTCCATCCGTGGCAATTGACTCCGAATCGAACCAATGGAAATCCCCCCTTCGCGCGTGTCACTCGCGATCACTGTTAATAGCACTGACACCATCAGATCTCACGTAGGTTGCACTCTAGTATCGCGGGCTGATGCACAGTTTGTTTACGGACTTGACACATCGTGTTGGAATTTTCTGCGAATAACCGCACTCTTCTGCGTCGCGGAACATCGTCGATCGAACGAATAATAAAAGACATCTCTGTCCAAACGTTTCTAAACCTTGTTGGGCCCGGCGTTCCCTTATGAAAAACAAAAAGAAACTGTTACATTTTTCTCTTATTTCTTCATCGGGAGACTATTAAGTTGATCCGTAACTACCCCCTGCAGGTAGCAATTTTCGATTTGCTTGCTAAATAGGAACGATTGACAATTATTGATTATGTGATCGATTTAAATTTATCGCGTAACGATATATTTGGGAATAGATTGTAACAAACGGAAATTATTTACGTATCAACCGAGTGGAGAAGGATCACGGCCCCATCTCTGGTATCTGCGAATCGTTAATGGTGAAATTCGCTTGCCAAGCTTCGGAACGATTAATTAACAAGCGGAGAGTGGATTGGCCGAGCTTCGCGGATGTTTAAACGATTCCTTTTCGACGGAATCGTGCGGATTCGGGGCGGATAAATTGGACGAATCGTGTATACGTAGCGACGACAATCAACTCTGATCGTTAAGGGACATTCTATTCGAACGAACGGGTCTCGCTCGATCGCCCTGCCTAACTCGGCTCATTAATTATGCGTATCGTGGTCAACGCCGGAGAGTTGGTTGAAATCATGGCTGAAATTGGACCGGTGCAACACCATTGCGCCACGGGGGTCTCCTTTAAACGCGTTGATCGACACTTGAAAGCACTTAAGGCAATTTACACAGCCTTGACGTAAATTCTTCTGGCGCTGACGATTCTCCCTGCGAATCTTTCGACCATTATTTAATAGTCTATGCTTGATATAAACACCAACTATCGGATCTACTAGATACCCTCTTATAAGAAAGCTTTGAACTAGCTGAGAGCCAATTTAAAGAATCCTGTGAAATTTAATATAAAAATTCCGTAATCAGCCGTTAAGTTCTGTAAGATTGAATAAACAAAATCCTGTAGAATTACCTCGCCGCCAATTTAAAAGGAGTAATACTCCAACGGTACGTTTCGACGTTTGACGTTGAAAAGACCGTCTGAAGTTTCCAGATTGACGTTAATTCGATCGTTGGTAGGTTAAACAAGCCAGAACTGCTTTCAATTGGGAGTCGAATGGCGGTGTATCGTTAGCCTGCTTGTATAACGTTTCCACGAGCGCGACCGTAACGCTAATTATAGAATTATAATCGCGTTGTGTCGGACCCAACATCTCTGTTTTTCCAGCTGCTCGATTGATTACCCTCGAATTAAACAAGCCTGCCAGAAAAATGCCAGTATAAATGTACGCGCGCGAAGAAGGAAATAGAAGGGCACAGGGTCCCTTCGATTTCCTAGTCTGACGCTACCGACCAAGTATTGAAAATTTCCACTTTTTAAAGGGGAAAATGAAACTAAAGAACTGCTGAGGAACGTCGATCAATCAGTGATTAACTGGTGGTCAGTGTCCAGTGGTCACTGTGGTCGTCCTCGGGCATCCTCGGTCCAGCCCTGGCCAGGAGCAAATATTGTTAATAATTCGTTTAACTCAGTCGATAGATATGAAAATATTGACAAATTTCTCACGTTAAATGTCTCGAATGAATACTTATTCTCCACCGATATAACTATCGAGTTCTAGCACTCTTTCGTCAGCGTGCAATTTAAAATTTGTTCCAACCGTTGAACGCTAAAAAATAGATGGTTACGCAACGATTGAGTCATACTTAGCGCGGAAATTGCAATTGAATCGGCAGATTTCTTTTCTCGTCATTCCCAATCGCTAATAATTTTCACCTTCGCAAGGTTGCATCGAATGACACCACGTCGACGTCGCGTTATTCGCAGCAGAGCCCGTTTTCATCGAATTTGTAAGAATGGCATCTTACAATTAATTTTGACGAGAAGTTAGGTCGACGCGATCGCTTTGGTAGTTTTAATTTTAAAGAAACGAAGCATTGGGTACAATCGCAGAACGTGCAATTTATCGTCGTCGCGAATTGTCGTTGTTTATTTTATTTTATGCTTTTAATTATCGGTCACGATTCTTCACGGATCACAGGATTTACTTGAAACAATGGTATAAGTAATTTACGTATCTAGACCTGGAAAAGACGAGCAAACAACTCTTAGACGCCGAATTATCGATCAAACTTCGAGGCGCACAAGTCATAAAAAATTGAATACCAAGTCTAGACTAGCGAAGGTGAACTTATTTATACTGTTTGTAAAGCTCCTACTGGCATACATTCATATAGTTCATTCGCAACTACACAATCACCTTGTATCTTCCTTTTTTAGTAGCATTTCGCTTTAATAGCATTCTCCACTTCTTCCATACTACATTTCCGCAAACAGAGAGACAAAATTTACCCGTAGGAAAAGTTTCGAACCGAACAGAGCTGATCTCTTACGTCTCTTACTTTTGGAGCAGACCGCGCATCACGAGTGGGACTTGCAGTTCAGACCGATTAAATTTTAATATTAACAGACTGCGACACGTTATGACCTATTCCCGACCTCTCGCAAAAGCGTACATCGACATAAAAGGAATAGAAGAAGCACTGCAAGGTATTACGACTTAATCGTGCACGCAGCAACGTCGCGGCAACACGTGGGACGTTTCGGTGTTGCGTGTTCGCGCGTGATCGATGCATATCACCTTGAAATTCATCGCGTTAGAGCACACGCGTTAAGTTGGTCATGAGGAGGTCCCTACGCGTTGAATCCTAAAGCGGATAAAGCAATGTTCGATTAACGAAACGCGAACAGGTCCTTTCAGCCTCGATTAGAATGTCACCAGGCGTTTATGGCATTGATCCCAAAGTCAGCGTCCGATTTGTATTGCTTTCGCATCGTCCAGCATCGTGACCCGTTGCCCAATCTTTTTTATGTATCTAACGCGACGAATTATCCCTTTAACGGTAGATATCACGGGAACATTTTTCATTTACTGCAATATGTTTAGCTTGTAACGAAACATTGAAGAAAGTATTCAGAAAAATGTCCGTACCCTTTCCATCGAACGTGTTTCGCGCCCGTTTCCTCTCGTGCCAAATGTGTGACTTTCTAATAAATTTCTAGCAGGAAACTCGCGGAGGGAGGGGCTCGGGCGGATCCTGATTAGCATTTTCTCGATCGATGCTTTCCTTCTGTTTCGATGCTCTTCCTGGGACTCCGTACGTTCGCCTAGCAATGTTACGTATTCATAATCGACGTTGCGTAAGCGGAGTAGTCCGAAGGAGGCAGAATTTTGCCTCGGAAGCATCGGCCGTGTCGAAATGGCTCTTCACCCGGAAGAAATGTCTTCGATCTGGACTCCTTCCAAGGTGCTATTTTTCTAATTTTTCCCGTTGCGTAAAAAATTGATCGTTCCCCAGTGGAAACAAACATTTACCACTTGAGAGATAGAGCAGAGTCGGGATATGGAGTTTAATGGCAAACTAATTCCAGGATTCTTATCGTTATCAACGTTCAGCCCCGATTTACGATGTTACAACGTCCACTCGAACGCTCATTCCTATTGGTATCTTTAAAATCACTCGCGTGCGATTGAAGCTGTATTTGTCTACTCTCATAGTTGAGGTAAGAAAGTAAGAATTATGGAAAATTAATCAAAGAAATCAATAATACTGCTTCAGTAGTTGGTCTCAAGCTGAGAATTCTTCTTGAGGAATGAAGAGTATTTACGCGAAGGGTTTCGAAGCTCATGACTAATCTTATATGAGGATATTTGAGAATATACTGTGGGGGAGAGATTTACTATATTTAAGGGGCTACTATTACGGTACTTTGAAGAGAATATTTCAAATACCTCGAACAACGTATAAAAACAAATACTCAATCTTTTAAATCAAACTAAGAGGAATCGAACACAATGCCACTCGAACGAATCCTTTTGCCGCCATTATGGCGAACATCGGGATATGCCCTGAAACCTGAAACCCACAAAGAGCATAACCGAGTAGATGAACGCGAGAGAAGGTCCAAGATTCGTCCAGTTGTCGCGAAGCGGTCCAAGTGTCGTGAGAAATGATTCGTGTTGGTCGTGCGAACCAAGGGAACAACAATGTCTCACACGGATCAATTGTTACGTTACATTAATAACACATAACCGTCGCGGCGGTGGCGGGCGTACCTTAAGTGATGGTAATTATTGTTCGTTCGACGGCGAGACGTCGGCCGTATTCGAACAATGTGGCGCGCGACCGTCGTTACCGATAATTAGCGTGGCTCGCGGTCGCTGGCGATTGCGGCTGATAACGCTCCCGTGGAAACACGCATACGCGATAACGTGCTCCTCGTTATCGTACTACGAATCGAGAATCGTAAATAATCTTGCAAATCTGACGTGCGTTAGGAATCCCCACACTGCGAGGAGTGTGCAACACAATTTATTTTCAAATAAATGAAAATTATACATATGCATATGTACATAAATAGACTTTACACGTTTATACACTCGTAGAAACAAATTTATTTGGAAACATTAAACCTATCGTTTAATTTAGACAAATTTCGTTAATAAACCCAGATGGTACAAATATTTATGGGACTGACTGACTGACTGACTGACTGACTGACTGACTGACTGTCCATCTTTGGAGTAAATAAAATATCATCAGCTTCGAACCGATTTCCAGTCTCGAAACTTGAACGAGACGTTACAGCGCGTCGAAACTGTTTCGAAAGGCCCGAGATGTTGGCTTGCGCTCCGCGAGCGGAAGGTCTCGGTTAATTGTCGGCTTATAATTAGCGTCGTCTTATTATTAGTGCGTACACGTGTTCCTCGACGGCGGAAGCGATCTCCAAAGCAGCGTTTCTTTTCCTGCTTTGTCCCAGCTCGACTCCAGCTGCGCACGACGGTCTTCCGTGACGGCGTTTCCCTTCGACGATTCAAACGCGTGCAATTCGATTGAAGTCAACTCGATAATCGTCCTCCTCGACGAGCTGATTCGAATTCTTCCGGCTCGCGATTCTCGATCCTCGACAGCTAGAACTCCCTGAAATTAACAGAAACATGGAAGTGCATACATTTAACACACGCACGAGTTAATTATTTATCGGTTAATGGATGGCGTGTGCGATTTGCTCGACGAACAGTTCACGCCTCGACGACCTCTCCTAGCAAAAAGCATCGGTTAGCCCCTGGTTTTACTCTTTTTCGCTCGGTCACGTTGTAGTGGTATAAAATTGATTTTTCGAGAGCAAGACAGATCTCATTACTGATCCCCGCACTCGTTGGAATTCCCAAGATCGAGTTCGAGATCGAGTTCGCTCCTTCTTCGAATCGGGGCGAGAAAACTGGTCGGCCCGCTCGACATTTGCCTCCTCGATTAGGAATCGCTGCGACACGAATACCATCGTTGTTACGAAGATTCAGGTGCGTTTTTATGGAGATACATACGCGAGGTTTGATGAAATGGAGGATTTTAGGGTGGTTGGAGGTGAGATATCGAAGGCTTTCACGTGTTAGGTCTGCACGATTGTTGTAACCGAGGTTTTCGGGTGCGAATCGCTATTGGTCAACCGATCACGGTGATTACATCGAGGTGATCGAACCCCTGAAGACCTATTTGGAAACTTAGTTTGCTATTTTATCCAAAGGACCACGATCTGCACCAGAAATTACTATCAACTAGAAGCCACAAGATTTATCGAAGTAAGGAAGAAAGTGGTCATAGTAAATATTCTTTCTAACTTCCTCCTCGGTCGCGATGATCTTCGACGCGTGCTATCGCTCCGAGGCGTGCGACTTCTCGCACGAGCGAGCATCGATTACGCGGAATGACATAATAATGCAGCTCGCAGACGCGGCAGCTATAGGTTCACGGCCAGTCTGCTCTCGACGACTCGGCTAATATCTAATTTCCTGCTCGGGCAAAATGTAAATAATCATCGACAAACAATCGCGATATCAGCTTTCAGACTTCCTTTCGAAGATTACTTGGTCGGTGGTCCACTCGGAAACGCGCTTGACTCGTGGGTCTCCGGTTCGAATCTCTGTGCCTACGCTACGGTATCGTTTTCTTGCATTTCATTTGTCGTTATCGAGAATCTGCAAATAACAATCGCCTCCATTATTCCACGGATGTAATTCATCGATTTCTGAAGGCGTGGCTTTGAAAAGTATTATATACAGTTCTCTGTCGTCGACGAAGTCGCGATACCGGGTAAATTTCCGGGATACATTACAGCTACGTTTACAGTTACACGCATTATTCCGTGTACGGAGCGGCGATGGTTGGAAGCACGTTCGTCGGTCGATCGGCTTCCAGAATCGAGTTGTCGCCCCGTCGAGCTATCGATGCAACGGACCACTATCGAGATAATGTATATTTGCTCTTGCGATACCAACCGGAAACGTGCCATTTCGACTACGGGGAGTCTCTTCGCTGTCTTGCGTATCGGGTCTTTAATTCGTCGCTGTTCATTTGCATTCAACGTTGCTACCGCGACGCCCGACTAGCGAACACAACGAGACCTTTATTATTCCAACTAATTGCGACGCCGTGTGAATAGCGAAATGACTCCGTTTTCTCGTGACGTAAGATATTTTCATAAAAAGGAAAACCTTTGAAACGTTATCGAGAGACGAACGACTTGTCGCGATTCCGTTTTTCTAAGGAACGGTGCGACATTCTTCGGGAGCATTCCGATCGTCGTCGACCCTGATCTTTGGAGACTAATTAAATGTTCTTTACGCAATCGGCTTTTCATAGTCTGCGAAGACTCGTTCGAGAAGAAACTCGTTTCTGCGGCGAGACGTATGCTAAACTTTGTTGCATGCATCATTCGATTCGACATCTTCGATTTTCCCAATTTCCGATAGAGAAATCATCCTTTATGGCCTAGATGAAACGAGCGTCTCCGCGATACCTCGAGATTGTAAACAAGAAAAAAAAAGAACGAGACCGAGCTCCAGGTGGGCTCGCAATTACCCATGCATTAGGCACTTATCGTCGGTATTTAAACTTTCCTCTTAGATCCTGGAGCTTTTCGTTCGCAAGTGCGCCTTAATGTTTCCCCTCGAGTTTGCCGGGAATTCTTGGCGGTAGCCCCGTTAATCGCCGCGATAAACTTGCTAACCGGTGGACAGTATCCGCGTCCACGAGGCGCCGTGACAAACTGTCCGTGTCATTAGTTAACGGGCCGTGCCGTTCAGCGAGTCGCTGCTGCACAGAATTTACCGCTTCGAACTTACGTAACTCGCGTGTTAACGTGTCCGATGATTCGACCATCCCATGATCGCTATGCGAACTTCGGATCGAGGCCCGATAATCCGCGTCTGGATCATCGGTAGATCGCACGAGCGACCGAAGAAACTTCTAAAATCAAATATGATGCGTCGGTATATAGTCATGATTAAACCGTGCATGTTTGCGCAAATTCATATTCTTATGTGCATAGCCGAAGAGGAGAAATGTAAATCAATGTCCTCCGGTATAAATGATGCAATGTGCGATTTATTTTTTATATTTAAAGGAAAAATCACTGAAAAGCAAAACATGGCTCTTGCCACGCATTTACATTTTCACAGAAAAGTGTGAAATTTCCTCGTCCAACAAACCTTGTACCCAGAATCGTGTAAATCGTTTTAAACAGTCGTTGGCCGTTCGATTCGGGAGAGGGGAATGAGATTTACAGCTGGATAATGTTTTGGACGTTAATTTATTGGGGCAGATTACGCGGCGCGATAACGTCGAATAATTTCATGAGACTGCGAAGGAACGTCGGTGCGCAATCGAAGGCAAGAATTATGCCTGGTAAAATATCGCGCGATTGTGCAACGCGTCACGGTGAAGGTTCACGTGCAAGGTGAATCCGAAATAGTTGCTCGGGATTTTCTCCTTCCCGGTCACGGTTTTCTATCGATTCAGCCACGCGCGGTAAATGAAACGAAAATAGCGTAAATCGTCTTTGCTCTTGTATCGAGAAATTCAACTTGTATTTTCTATGCCGACTTCGACTTCGTGATTCGTTTTTATCTTTACTTGGCCCTGCCATCCAATTACCAAAGATGTCCCCGCGTTCGTTGCATACGGATACGAACGATTTCGCCTAACTACTGTTGTGCGTCGACTTTCACCGTCATCGCTCGGTATAATTCACGGATCACGAGCGACTGCGAGAATTGCATTAGCCGTGGGCAAGGCTGTTTCAAGGCTGTCCAGGTTGTGTGTCATTCGCGGTTTCGCAATCCGGTTCAGATGAAAACGTAGGCCTAGTCTCGCGAACCGCGTGTGCACCTTGCTTTTTCCTAAACACGTGCGCCTGATTCTCGGCGTACTTTCACTCGTCGCCTTCCTTTCGCAATAGCTGATAACGGTGACCACCTGGACACCTGTTATCACGATCGATCGTGCCCCGATTATCCATCGCGTTCGATCCATTTCACGGATCGTTTTAATTCAGTCGTTCGTTAATTGATTCGTTCGATTCACGTAGGAAATAAAAATCGGATCGTCTTGATCTTGACTGGAACGCGAATGTTTATGCTTACCAGTTTGGGTGCTTTTATTTCTTTTTATGTGAAAGACTGAATTTCGCTCGACATCGTCGATACAAAATTACAGTTTACTCTCGGCTGATTTCGAAATAAAAAGTTCGATTAACTTTCCATAATATTTGAACAACGTGCATCTGAACGACGCGGTGCAATAGCGTTTTACAACCACAATCGCGTCACGGTTATCGTTCGACACGCGAGCAAACACGTTAATCGTGTTTCCGGCTGGTTCGATACCCTGGATACGCGTGCCTTTTATCGAGGAATCGATAACTTTTGGCGCGTGCTTTTTGTTGCGCGACCGTTGCCACGAGACACGCAACCCTTGATCAAATACGAAACGCTCGCTGAAATTCCGCAACGAACTTCCTGGGTACTCGCTTACATTTCCGAGAAATTAAAATTCCGCGTGAATTCGCAGGTGAAGTCTGCGTCGTTAAATCCTAGTACCATGAAATATCGTAAGCGGCGTTGAATATTCTTCTGCTCGCCAGAGATAGCAAATATTTACTTTGACAGTGTTGGTTTACTTCGCGCTAGATAATTGATATAAAACGACGCGAGTGAATATCTTGCCTTCGTTTTATCAGCTGCGAAATTTCAAACGTTGAACTCGAGACGAGGAAGTAAAGATAATAAAATAAATGGAGTAAAAATAATGAAATAAAAATAGTAGAATAAATGACGCAACATTTTGCACTGTCTCTTTAAAATGAGTCAGTTCAGAAACTTTCTGAACGGAGTTAGCATGCGCGCACGATTCCTCAGCTTCTCGTATCGAAGAAGAGGTGATGTCGCGAGAGTTTCGCGCAGCCAAATGAAAAATACGAGGGAATTAGGGTCGGCCGGAATAGCAGACACGATTCTACGCTCTTCTTTCTCATTCGTGCCTATTAAGCAGGTCGGTTGCATCGATGTTCACTGGCTCACGGATATCCTCCCTCCGTGTTCCTGATAATTCGTCGATTCGATGCATCGTCACGAATCCTTTCTTCCACCCTCGATGGCCGAGATACGCCGGAAATACCGACTTCTTAGGTCCCACGGAAGATCAAAGCGACCGTTCCGCGAGGGAACGGAAGAATTACGCTCCCGTCTCGCGCCTGGTGTGTCAGGATTCGTTAAAATCCTAAAAATTATATGGAGAAAAAAAAGAGAAATGGGCGAGGAAACTCCCTCGGTGTATCTTTGAAAGTTTCCTTGGGATCCGTTGGCCCAGTTTCTCCTCCCCGTTGGCTGGCCGCAAACTCATTTGCAATTCCTATTTTCTGGACGGACGTTGAAGTTAATTAACCTTGAACGTTGTTGCAACAAAACTCCCGTGCAGGCGGACTTCGGTTAATTACTTTTTGAAATATCCGCTCGTTAATAACAGCCCACTGTCGTCCGCGGTGGTCAGCGTTCTTTCGAATTAATTGTTTCGATTAAAAGTAACGATAATGGTAAACGATGCTCGTTACTTCGATGCATTTGGTGTGATCGGTGCTGTCGCTTCTCTCGCGATAAAGTCCGCCTTTTCGTTGCCAGTTGTGGCAACCCTCGGTGGGAAGGTACCCTTAAAGCTTTCTATTTTCCGCGAATTCGTACAACTTGACCGTGTGCAACGCTGGTATTCGAGCTTGGTCTGCGATGCGTTTAATCTGTAATCTTATTGTAGATAGAAATCACCGCTGTGACTTTTCCACTCGTCCAGGTAATACCTCTAAGCCGTCCAATCTCGTTAACCGGACTCGATGTGACAAAAACATGCCTGTCGGTCAACGAGTTTACGCGGAGGCAACGATAATCACGATTCCTACGATTCTGGAAAAAAAAAGAAACACTGAACAAATTCCTCCGCAATCGATACCCTCAACTCTTCGGGGTTAGCTGGGATAAGAATTGGCCCACCTTTTCCTTAGTCTCCGACGCGGGGTGGAGTATTTTTTAACAGTAAGACTATTAAGCTAGGCTATTCGGTTCGCGTGGAAACGAAACATTTTTCAACCCTCCTCAAAAGGAAGGAAGTTGATGGTCTCCTAATTAATAAACCATTTTATTTGAATTTGTATGCCAATTTTGAAGCTGAATGAGCAACGTTACCGTAATTCTCCGCAGCTCGAGTTTTATTTTAATTTCTAAATCACGGTGCCTCAAAGAGTCTATCGATAGTTAATTTGTACTTTAATCACATGCTCCAACTCCTTGAGGCGAGCAAGTTTTCACATCGATTTTATTGGTCCCTTCCCTCCGTGGCAAGTGCTTTTATTATTCACTTCGCCCAGTGTTTTGCACTTGGGAACTCTTTCTGGTTCTCGTCTAAGGTCGATAAAGCGACACCCCGTGTCGAGGAGGGTGCGTGCCGTTGACGACGTTTACGACCACGGGGTGCTTACGAACCGCCAAGTGAATTGGAAAATCCACGAAAAATCCCACGAGATTTATTTAGGCCTCGAACATCGCACCGTGAAATTGTTACCAGCTTCCAGGCCTATGATAATAAACTTCCCAATTGATATTTTTACTTTGCACAATCGCGCAGCATCCAGAAGTATCGAAAGTTTATTTTGTTCAAGAGGTAAAAATTCTTCTTGAAATTATGAACGCTTCTCTTTGCTAAACCATCCTTCACGCTACCAAGTAGTATTTTTATTTGAGTCCTCGTTATGTTAGGGTTCCATCCTGATAGCGACACTCACCCTCGAATCTCTTATACTACATACATCGATTGAAATTAATTTTGACAAATATCTCTTACCTTGTATTTCCGTACGAAATGTTCTCACTCGTGTCGCTTGCGTTTCAGGGAGGAGGTGCAAGAGCACACGGTCAGATGGAACGCCAGATTCGAGTTTCTGTGCAAGATGAGTGCCAACGCGTCCACCGGTGTCCTCGATCCGTGCATCTTGAGGATATCCGTGAGAAAGGTAAGTCGACGAAGCTTCCAGCCAATAGCGTGCAAAAATTATATTCGAATAGATGCCAATAAAATTAGTTTCCGATCCAATACTAAAGAATCAAATGGCGAAAATTTGGTGTCCGCGAGCTAGGCACCCTAGTAGAAATTTACGATACCATCCTAACGAATGAACAATTTTTATTTCGAAATTGGTATCCGGCTTGAAAATTTTACCCATCGCTGCTTCTTATTCCTATCGTCTGGGCTCTGTTTTAATCGGCAATTAATTTTGCAGGAATTGAAGGGAGGCAGGTCCTTCCAGAAGCTCGGCTTCACCGACCTGAACCTCGCCGAATTCGCTGGAGCTGGACTCTGCAGAACGAGGTGCCTTCTGGAAGGTTACGACGCAAGGCATCGACAGGACAACTCCATGCTACGCGTTGCCATCAAAATGAACATGCTGGCGGGAGACATTCTGTTCAAAGTGTGAGTATAAATTCTACCGATTCCTAGAGTATTATACAATTCCTCTTTAAAAACTGAACATTGGATTGACTGAAACCTCCCTTTCAGACCCTCTCCGTCGCTGAAGCAAACGCAACTCGCAGTGCCAGGGGTACCAGGTATCCCTGGCGTGACTGCCGACGAGGTGGCCGCGTCGGAGAGGTGTACCAACCGAGAGGACTATGTCTCCAGCGGGTCGTTGGCTGGAAGCATAGCCAGCGCCAGCAGTGGTTTCGGCAGTCTTCCCAAAAAGAGGCCTGCTCTCTTTACCTCAGGTAACGTTTGCTTTCTTTCGAGGCTCCAATGTGTATTTTTCTCCATCCTCTGGAATCTATAAAGAACTTTGGCGATGTGTAAATATTATTGGGTTCTCAGTATGCTTATTCCCGAGTGTTTATTTGCTGAAACTGGCCCTCTTCAACGGGTGATTTGAAATAATATATTACAACAAGAAACTATGAAGAATGAAAGATGAAACTTAAGTATGGTAATACCCAAGATATTATACGATTATTCAATTATTTACCCCCTGAAGAGAGCCAACGTATACCCGAAACATATGGAAATTTATTATATATACAAACAGATAATATTCACACTCGGTCCGAAACAACTGCGAGGAAGGAAGAAATACATTGCATTCCGATCAACCCGTTTGCTTGATCGTTGTTATTGTTTCAGAGCTCCTTAGCGGAGCGGAGTCGTACGATCCCATGACCCTAAGCGAGATCGTACCAACAGCTCTTCCAGTGGAGACACTAGCTGAAGCGCACACAGAGTCGGGTCACTCCCGCAACAGCAGCAACACCAGTCAGCTGAGCAAAGGCTCGGGCTACGGGTCGTTGAATTCCCATAGTCAGCATAGTAGGCAGAGCAGTAGTGGTGACAGTGGCCACATTAGGTAAGGCCATCGCGGCCAACCTGGGGAAACGAAATTAAAACGAGATCCCTCCTAGACTAGAAAATGAACTGTTCTCAACAGTAAAAGAATCGAATGGTAGCCTCTCGACCTCTTAGCCAAGCTGAAAGAGAGAGAGATCAAAGAACGTCAGTCAATTCATAGTGGCCCGAGAAAACCGTCCCGATTTCCGTGTCCAGAGTTCTCTACTCGATACTTTTTAATAACACAACTATTTCGAGTATTCTCACGACTCGTTTAATCGCTTACTACTTGTATGATTCTGTCGTTCTCTCGTCTGGTATGACAGTACCTTCTCTAACTTTCACGGTTTCGCTTGGAACGATGAGTAAGCATGATATTCTGTATGGGGTTTTCCAAGAGGTACTCGGTAACAAGAATACAGTTGCTTGAAGAACCGAATGCGAGAATCGCGAGATAACCGAGAGTAGACGCAGCGGAATATCGTCGCGACGTTAGAACACTAACACTCGCACTAACAACTTCTCGAACCGCGCATTAACCAGCCGCGGACACGCTGACTCGTTGTGGAACTCTACTGCTTGAATCTGTATCTCATCTAGTATTCCGTAGGGGGTCCATTCTACACGGAATCGATCGCTGTCTCTACCGGAGCTCTGAGATTTGGATGAAATCTCTGATCTGGCACAGCACGCGATCGGTTTAGCATGATACGACCCCAAAGTCTTTCTCAGAAAACATACGACGCCTGTCGCTTAACAATAACAGAGATACACCAACGCTCGTGTTTAACTCCAACTCTCTTACGCCACGCTGCACGTTCCACAATTATACTCTGACACGTATCACGAATCCAGCTCGCGTTCAACGAACGGCTGTTAACGAGAAGGCATCCGAATTCTCCGAGGACATCTTTTTTTTCCAACCGCTTCTATTTTTTTTCTCTTCATTATTTAACTAGAGACTCTGGATTCTATCTTCCCTCGTGTATACACATATATACATGTATATAATATTTCTACTTCTCCTACCATCGTCCCCCTTCTGCATCCACGGCGTATCTCGCGCCACATACGCGAGTTTATTATAATTTTTGCATGCTTGAATATTTGTGTTGTGATCTTTATAGGTCACCCTCCTGGCCGGTATGGGCTCCGCGCATTCCCAACCCGTCTCAAGCCCTATCCACCAACCAGCAGCCCCACAGACCCGACACATGTCTCGAATCCACCGAATCCCCGTCCTCGTCCTCCCTGATGCTGCTGGACCCACGTAACCGGTTCTGGTCCGCGTCGAGTCCTCTGTCGTCCCGCGACGGGAGATTGGACGTGCGGAATTCGTCGAGGGGGAGAACGAGTGTCGTGGCCGTCCCTCTGGCGTCCAACGATCAGACGTCGTCGTCACGGGCGTCGAGGAACGGTGTCACGAGCGACGACGGTCGTCTAGGTGACACCGACAACGAGAACGCCGTTGACGACGATGACCACCAGGCGGGCGTGTTCAGGGTACCCGGGCCCCAGGACGTGCCGCGACACTCGCGCAAGAATTACGAGAGGAACAGCTTCGAGACGCGAAACGAGCTTAACGCCGCAAACTCGACGTCGAAGGACAGAAACGGGCAACAACAGATTAGTAGCGCCGTGGCCGCGCCGGTCGCAAAGCCGAGAATCGGTCAGCCAGGTTGGACGAGCATATCGAAAACCTGCGACTGCATCGAGAAAGGCAAGACCAGCCCGGTTTTGCGATTGGCCGATCAGGCCAGGGCTGTATCCTCCCCAGATCCTCTTCATAGGCCCGATAACCCCAGAGCCTCGCTACGTTCCGCAACGACCGCTCAGACCCTCAGGTAGGTTTCATTCATCAACGACTTTCTCTTTTACGCGTCTTTTTGGTTAAACCCCCGTCCCTTAACTTCTTTGACACCGTGTTCCACCAGGAAACAGGTTAGCTTGGGTATCTTGGATATTTGGGTGGTAATAAGGTGGCCGTATGAGTTCCTTTGAGGTTGAAGTAGTGGAAGGTCTGAAGGAAAGCGTTTCTTATATTCCCGCACTTAGGCAGTATCTACGTAATAACTGTGCTGTTGTTCAATTACAATGCTCAGTTTGATGAAACGAACAAAGCTGTCGATATATCTAGTAACAGTGTGTAAAAGTGTCAGCCTAGATTAACGCATACTAACGTAGAAAATATTTCTCCAGTATATAAATAAATAAATTATCTCCGAAATAGGTAAGATATCTAGGTGGTCTGTTTCCAGTGGAACACACTATATATCCTCTCCGAAGTGATTTTTTGCGTTCGATTGGGGGGGGCCCCCCCCACTTGTTCTTCGTCCTCTTTTAACCGCCACTGCTTTTACGGACTTCCCCGATATCGCGTACCCTTCGAATTACACTGAAATCATTATTAAATATTTGTTCGATAGAACGACGAAAGTGTGATGGCGGACACATAACGTTTCCTTTCTTTCTCTTTGTCTTTCATTAGCAAATAATCATCCCCCCTCGTTTGTCCTGCGTTGTTTTCCCTTCTGGTTGGTTTTGTTTCGATTAGGAACACGCGATTTTTGTCTTCGCAATGTGTTTTCTTATTTTTGAAGTTAGCACTCGACGTTTAAATGACGAATCGCGTGATTCTAAATCGATTGCGTTCTCTTCCGCTTAAGTTTATCTATCGTTCCATTGTTCCTCGATACGATGCTTGAAACGAGCCAATTCACGATTCAGGTACACCACGCACGTTGATATACATAGTTTGACGCTTAATCGATATAAGCCGCGATCACCGAAACAAACACCCAAGCAACGATGAGACGCGACGCCTCCAAAAATATTTTAAAGCCAGCAAAAGGATATGTGGAGGTCTGAAAAAGCGGAAACTTCTGCAATTGAAAGTTCTCGTACAGTTTGAAAAGTCTAACAGGTCTTTGGAAGTTTGGAATGTTCTATCAGGAGTCTTTGTAGTCCTGAATCCAAGAACTTTGAAACAACGTATTGTTATCGATGCTGGCAAATTTTTATAAAGAATAAGTGTCTTTCTTACGATAGCCTGAAATTCTTCGAAAATTAGGAGAAATGGCCGTCGATGTCTCACCGTTGCGACACACTAGCTTGCGAGATGAGCTACCGCTTCAGCTTCCGTTAACTACGAATCCGCAAATCATATTATCGCGTAAAAGTTCAACGCAAGGGCAACTGTATTTTAAAAACTTGTCACGCTCGGATTCTATCAAAGATGAATTTTGTCGAGCGTATAATTTCAATAGCGTTTCAATGTTGGAGCAAGGGGTCCAAGAGGTCGCAGAGCGGGTCGACAAAGCATCGACATCCACTTGATTTGAAATGTATTTACACGCTGAAGTGATATGTTGGCAAGCTTTGAGAATTCGTTGTTTGGACATCGAAGCTTCGAGGACTCGGCGTTGGATACTAAAGTTTCGCAGCATCAGCGTTGGATATCAAAGCTTCGAAGGTCCAAGCACTCTACACAAGCTTCGAGAACTTTGAGAAATGAGCTTCTTCTGGACGCATCCATGCACCCATATCACTCGAAAGATTGATACGCACTCACGCGCAACAATATCTTTCAAGGTACCCAAAAAACGGCACAGCCCCTCGCGTGTCTTTGGCACCTGCATACGTCAAAAGACGCTAAAGAAAATACTTTATGTTGATATATCGTTTGAATATGTAAATACATTCCAAATAAGGTGTGGAAGCTTTTTGTCGATCCGCTGTAGATCCTAAAATAGTGTGAAACGAGAATAATAGGGAGAAAGATGGAAAGATCGCAAGAGAGAGGAGGTGTAGCTTTGCTTCCAGTTTGGATGGCTTTGTGAATCCTTGCAGGGGTATTGGCGGAGGCCACCGGAAGTTGCTGGACGGGGCGGGGGGCAAGCTGGCTACGGTCGCCACCAGCCCAGCGGACTCCGAGGAGTCCTCCTTAGGGGTACCGGAAGTCGCTCCACCGAGCTCTCAGCACCGAAACAGCATAACCCCACCGTCAGTCCATGCTTTCGTCTCTTTAATCTGTCCTTCGTCTTTGTGTCTGTTGCTCCAGTGTCTTTTCTTCAGCTTTGTCCTTCCGCGACCACGAAGACGTAGATCGAACCATTTTGTCTAAGTACACTTCTTATCTAGGCAAAAGGTTCGCCATTTTTTAATTCTGTTGAGATATCGAAAAAATACTACGTTAAAAAATAGTCACAGGTATCTAGTTTAAGAATCTGTTTGGTTTTCTTTGTTTTTTTTTTTTTCAAATATATGCTCTGTGGTTACAGCGCTCTCGATCGAATACTTTTTTTTTTTAGAGCTCATTTGTATACGTTAAATCGATTGACGTCATGTCAATGATATTACGAGACCGGTTTGTGTTTACTCAAATGTTCAATTAGATGTAATGAATGTTTAAAAACAATTCACCCATTCATTCCTTTGTAACTAGTACATATGATTAGAAACCGAAGGAGCCGAAGGATACTATTTTTATCGTAACAATAATTACAACCTCGAGTATGTCGCGTTCGATTTCCTCGTAGCGAAAGAATCGATCGTTGAGCAAACGGAATGAAACAATGGAACATATATTCGCGCCTACTTATACGTATTCTACGTCATTCTAAAGTATACATACTCGGGAATTCTTAGAAAAGAATATTGTTAACGGTTTACCATCCGTATGTCGACTGTCCGACGGATTCAAATGAGCAGCGTTAATTGACGAAATGACGATGAATTATATAAAAAAATCTGTGTCAATGTTTATCTAGCTTTTTTTTCGAATCGCGGTGTCCTCTACGTCTCCGTGCGAAGGTTCGCAGCAACAGTGTTTGTGTCTGGAAAATCGTTGTTTTCCTTAAGCAAATATATCATTTAAAATTTAAACCGAACGCTCGATTTTATTTTATTGTATCGATTGGATGAGTTATTTAGCTTTTGTGTGAAAGGAATTCATAAAATCGAAGCTTTTTTTTGTAGTATTTGATTGTATATCTCAAGCATTCTATGCAAGCTTCGATGATTTAGCGTTGAAGATCAAAGCTTCGAAAATTCAGCGTTGAAACTTAAAGCTTTCAAGACTCAGGTTCAACGTTGAACCTCAAAGCTTTGAAATCTCAAGCATTATATGAATGTTACGAGGCCTCAACGTTAAATCTCAGTCGTCCTAAGATAATTCTGATTAATAGTTTCATTGTGAATTGCATATCCTGCGCTTGCGATACTTTTGTCGATAGGTGATCTTATCACCAATGCAGTGTGAAGCGAGACCAGTGATGGATAAAATTCACCATATAATCAATGGAAATTACATATTGAATTATAGAATGGTAAAAACGTGTTTATTTGAACTAACTTTGTCCAACACTGGCCGAGACTAGAAATCATAACTTCGATTTTGTATAGAGCTTGTCAGCGATCGTGATTAATTCAGGAAGCTAATTTATTCTGATTTATTAGAATGTATGCAACTTTTTGCTTTTGTTTTTTCGCATCGCGTTGAATTGCATACGTTCAATGCATAGCCAGGTCAGGCTTATTTCTCTATGCATAATGTTGATTTTAATAAATAATCATTTTATTTTTTGTCGTGTGTTAGTTATATTCTGATGATTTTTTGGAAACGTGACGTGAAACGTCATTTCACGTTTTCTGCTCAAAATAAAACTTCTTAGATTAACATTAACAGAACGGCTCCATTCTCGAACAGAATTGGTTTGCTTCCTCGATTCGATTCACGATTCACGATCGACTTCGTCGCAGCTGCCTTGTTGCATGCCGCACACGAACCCCCTTTTTGCATCTGCCATCGAAAAATTCGACTCTCGCTACTTTTTATACGCATCTCTTCGCTTGTTCATCGTCCCTAAGTGTGTCCATGCCTTTAAATCGTTTCATATCGTGCTTATCGCTTCTCACTAGCTATGGGTTCAAAATCAATTCACGTCTTCGAAGATTAGATCGTATTCGGTACTGAAAGATGAACCTCAAAGCTTCGAAGGGTCGAACATTGTATGCAAGCTTCGAGGGTTCAGGATTGAACTTCAAAGCTTTGAATATTCAGCATTGAATCTCAAAGCTTTTAAGACTCAGCGTTGAACTACAATGCTTCGAAGACAGAAAATTGAATTTATTCCAAATTCCAAATCAAGACTCTGAACATCTCCTGGTATCGAATAATATTGGAAACGATTCGAACCCTTCCAATTTATTTGAAAATTCGAACTTCCGTCTTGTCAAACATTCGAGCGCCCATCACTACTTCTGACCTTTACGTTACGTTCGTGTCCGAGCATCGTTCCTCGCATTATTCCATTTTTTTATGTACATATATACATATATTTTTGTGTGTTTCGAACTACCTCGTTTTTGCACGCGATGTGTCGCAGGAAGAGATAAACTTTTCTGATTCTTGCACGCGTTCGAAACCGACACTGGCGCGGAAATATCTGTTCCCTACGTGTCTAACATAAGTTAGAAAAAGTTCGTTTACATTTCACATCTATTACACGATATTATTGTTACTACATTCAGGAATTATGCTGTAATATTAATATACTCTTGTGTCGCGATTTCCTATCGAACATTTCAAGGGTACCATGTTTTCGCGTCAGTGTATGGTAAACATTGTAGCAAACAATATCGAGGCCAATGCATCGGTGAGTATTGCAACAATCCATCATTTGTTTTCGCAGAAATCCATCCGGCGGCTCGGGTCTCAGCGAAACGGGATCTTTGGACCGAGCAAAGGCCGCGTTGGAGCGTAGGAAAAAGGCTGAGGATGGCACAGGGAATCCCGTGTTGTGCAGGGTCGAAGTGACCAGGCCGAATGCGGACTCTCTCATCGACGAGCTAATCAAAGCAACGAATTTGGAGCAGACGGATCTCGAGAGCTCCGAAAGTACGTTTCACCTACGATTTCTACTGTTCCGCACTTCGATCAATCTTATCAGGTTCAACCCTAAGTCTTCAAAGTTTTGAGTTTCAACGCGAATCTCGGCGTGATCGATCTCGAAATATCCTATAGTCAGCGGCCTCGAAAAATCTTCGTTTCCTTAGACATTTATATCGGAATAACGCAGATCACTATTGAGAAGCATTTATGGACGTATTTGTGTTTGTGATTAGAATGATGACGCGATAATCAACCGTCAGAAAAAGTGGTTAAAAAAGAAGTTTTTATATTAATCTAGAGATTATAAACAGGTTTAGCGTCGACTACGTAGGCTTTGCATCTCGTACTCTCATTTATTTTGGAGCTGCTATCGAGACGCGATGCTTCTTCGAAGACACAGCATAGAACCTTCTAAAGCTTCGAGGGCTCGGCGTTGAACCTCAAAGCTTTGAAAACTCAGCATTGAACCTTGTAAAGCTTCGAGGATCCAGCGAGAACCTTAATGCTTCGAAAACTCACCATTTCGTTTAATTGCTTTGTTACAGCGACAGGGCTTCAGCTGTTCATCGCGAAGGATGGTACGACAGCGCTCGGTAACCACGAGGTGAAGAGCCAGATGCCCGCCGGTGTGTTCAAGCAGGTGGTGATGGAGGAGAATAATAGGTAACACGAAGCTATCGCGACGAGGAGGCAGTACGCAAGACAGGCCAGCGCCACGTTCTCTTTGGCTCTGGTGCCAGAGCTCGTCTACGAGGCCTGCGAGCCCCGGTAGTTGCGAGGACAACGATACGATATGCCAGACGAGGGAATCGTCGAGACGCAGAACACCGACGAAACGCAACGCGAATGCAACCCCGACGACCGTCGCCTAATTTATCATTTCAGTTGGCGTAGCCGTATCCTGACGACGTTCGGTGCTTCACGGGTTTCCCAGGCATGTCGAACCGATCGCTTATTTTTCGAAAACGACCAGTCCCCGTTTAAAATAAAACTCAGGAACGCTTCGTTCAATCCGTGATCCGCATAACCTCGCGATAAATTAGCGAACGCAAGTTATACTGATATGAATCAGTGTTGGGAAAAATCTAATCGACGTTTAACAATACCGACTAATCAGCAATTGTGACCATCTATAAGTTATTAAGCGGTCGCGATTAATCGCAAATCGTTTGTTGATTAATCTGACAATTACGAGTGTTGATTACAAGATTTGTCGTTCTGTATTAATTACAGGGATCATCTATGCTACGTGACTTGATGATCGATTATCTCATGATAATTTCATTCACGACAATATATATATTCTCATGGATGACGCTTGTTCGGTTGACTACGTCAATACTCAAAAGAATTTTTCGACTTTTTTGCAGTTACAAAGGCTTTGCCATCTCATAAACACCGTTTAAAATTATCATCACAAATCTTTGTTTTTCTCGTGTTCAATCGATTTACGTTTCAGTCGATCGTGTTGAAGGGTGATTGCCTGGTAGCCTCGAACGGTGTGCTGCGAGGCAAATGAATGCAGGAGTTTGTAGGTAGGTAAATAAATAATCTAAAAAATGTCAAAATCCACAGACCGCGGGCGGGCCGAATTCATTTTGGCTCAAAGGGCCAATTACATTTCGCCGCTGAAAATATTTTAAAAAGTATATCCCCTTTAAAAAAAAAAAAAAAAATAAACAATAACTCCCGTAGAAATAAGTGAAAGTTGACGATTATTTATAAAATGATACGAGTACTGTAATTCCTTTAAAGGCATTCTTTGTATTTCAAAACTATCGACACGAATCTATAGTCCCAAAGATAGGCAAAAAAATGGAGAATCAAGGATTAAGCGAGACACAAGATGTGACAGACCTCTCGTTTGACATGCCTGGGATAAAACTTAAACGAAGAATGTCTCGTTTTCCCCGTGTAACCGGTCGATCGTGTCCCGATTTAGTCTTAAATTCGGGCGATCCCCAATCCGTTGACTCTGTTCAGGATCCAAGACTGTGATCGAATGTTGAACAAGCGCGAAGGCCAAAACGCTTGGCGAGGAGGGAGGTGATAAAGTGCAGGCATGAACGAAACTGTTCCTTAGACATGAATGACGGATATCAAATAAAGTATAAACGGTCGTTCGATAAAAATTAGACAATGAAATATTTTACGATGAACGATTCAAAGTTTAACGGTCGAATCGAATAAACGTCACGAATAAATTATTCTTGTCTATAGTCTTATTCGTCATCTTTATTCGAAGTTTCGCTCATCCCTGGTGGGAACGCCTCTGCGGTAAGGCGCGAGAGTCGGGGTCGCGTTCGAGCGAGGATTCGAAAGATGCGTGTATTTTCTTCCGCGAAGTCGAGGCACAATGATTCCCCCTACGAGCGTGCTTCGAGGAGAAACGTTTAGTGACTAAACTTTAGTCGATAATATTTTAGAGACTACGGTGTCCCGAGGACACGTAGCTGTACAAAGGAGCGAAGCGAGAAATATAAACGTTACGGAGATACCAGTGTTGGGCGGAGTGTGATCAAAGTTGCGATTGAAACGATCGCTCGCTACGATTGACGATTGAATTAATCGTGAGTTGATCAGAGAATAACCATCGATGTAGTCAACGATGGCTGGTATAGAACTCGTAGCTTTCTTTCTCCCGATTATCCCTACGATCTGCTTGGATATAATTTTTGTATTTACGTTCTCTTTTTTTTTCTTTTTTTTTTTTTTTTTTTTAATTATTTAGCGACAGGAGAATGATGGTAAATGTTTCGTGTATGTATTATTTGTTGATAGGACGGCACAAGTGAGATCGCATAACATTTTGAAATATATTTATTGAGACACACACACGTACGCATATACACATTGAAATGTATTATATCATCTCACTGTAATTTTCTCTGTTATCAAATAATACCCTTGTGCAACGAATAAACCAACGATGCCTCGCAGGCGACATACGATTAATTTGGCCAATCGAGGATTACATCAGTTAGAATCAGGTATTCGATACAAAATTGATACCTCGTGATCGACAAAGATACAGTCAAGATCGTTCGTTCGATACCGATTTTTCCTTCCAATTTGACATTCTATTTATGGGTGGACGATAAAGTTACGACGCGTCGAGGTGCTCCATCGTTCAATTTATATATTCTTTTCATAAGTCGAAAACAGATGTCAGGTTCATGTATCATAAATTCGCTTCTCAGGAGATAGGTGATAAATCAATGTTTTCAACGTGATGGAAGAAAAATTAAGACATCAGCGCAGTCAATTATTTATGAAATGCGAAAAAATTGGTTTTAGTACTTTTGCTCGTCGATGCATAAGAATAGATAATATACTCTTCGACTGTTGCGTAAGATAATTCGTAAACGACTTTCCAGCGCGCAAACTTGTATTACGCTCGGCACAATAACGATTACTTTCCTCCTGGAATGAATTTTTCTTTTTGCTCCGCAGTCCTCTGTTTTTTTTTTTCAGACGACAAAACATGTCGGATGCCGTGGAGCACTCGTTGGGCTAGTCTAGAACAGCCCAGCATTTAAAAAGAGAAGTCTCGGTTAATTATTCATTTTACTATTCACTCATTCGATCAAAATAAAAATTCATTTCGCGTTACCCTCGGACTACGGATTTTATACATTTACGACGTACAAATGCATACCAGCCATACATCAAATATATCCTAACAATATTATTTCATTTTGCATAAGTGAGCATAGCTATCGGTTATGTTTTGCATACGTTTATTACACATATTAATTGATATAATAAAAAATGCATAAAATCCGCCGACCGGTCATCATAAATGACGCTAAGTTGTTGTATACTTCCTCGTAGAATTCTTAGGTCGGTTAAAAGCGCGGATCGTCAATAGCCAATTTACGATTAACATAATCGTCGATCGTGAATGCCGATCGCCGACGCCCAACTCTGCAACGACCTGTGTCGCGATGTACATTATTGCTACGTATTGTAAATGTTAACTAACGTCGAACAGCGTGACGCACCGACGCTTCTCTTACTGCTTGTGTTCACGGTTCCTTTGTCGTCCGCGAAACGATCGGTAGTTGCAATAGCGTTGGACCTCCCGACGTTCATTTTCGGCGCCCCCGAATCAAGGATGGCCCGTGCGAGTCGGCCCCAAAAGGCGTCGAGTCGTAATCGTACAAAAAGAGGGAAAAGAAGAAAAAACAAACCGATACGATTTCGTCTCGCGTTCGCTATCGTTTAAACCCCGTGCGCTTTAAACAAATCGGTTCTTCTCTTCGCACGTGAACCGGGGACTCGCGTCGATGTCTCCGGTGTTACGAACACGTATTTATTTTTATTCTCGGATTTACGCTCCCACTTTATAGTATTCCGTGTAATATACCGCCCCCTGATCGTATTTTTTTTTTTTTTTTTTTTTTTTTTGGATTTTACGCTGCTGTTATTTCGTTTACGATTCGTTTTTAAGCGAAACGAGCGTCGCTCCGTGATATTACTGTAATTATTATACTCTCAATCTCTCTTTCTCGGCCCACCCCCGTGACATCCGTTCAGAGAAAAAAAAAAAAAATGCAAACAAGCCTTCGACTTTTCGTTTCGGTGCAATCGGCGTTTGCATTAGCGATTCGTTGTGTATATATAGCCGTTAGTAATTGTTACGTAGGTAAATGACTGGTGTTGTTCGCGCGTAGCGAGCGGAGGAGATGTAATGAACTCTGGGAGCCACCGATCGAATATGACGAACTCGACAATGACTTTGCATGTTTCCGCGCGTCCAGGGACAAAGTCGATCGACCGATCGAAACCAATCACCGTGTTAAATTATGATTAACCCGGGACTTTTACTTTATTTATTTATTTCTCGGAGAAATAAACGGTGTGTGCCTAGAGTAGGTATGGGTGAAATGTTTATCTAGATAACAAATTTATCCGTTGTGGTTCAAGGGGAGAAACCACGATAGAGAGACGAATACTAAGTGTTCTTCGTGATTTCTTTTTTTTTTTTTCTACAGACAAATTTTCTTAATCTTTTTTAAACTTTGAGTATCTTTTGGGTACGTTGTACAATGCATTTGGTAATTTTTTTCAACTCATTTGTGCCCTCTTAATTAAGAATTTTGTCCACCTCCGGGTAGAACTGGAGTCTTATGAATGTTTCGACGCGTGACATTGAATACGGGACATTTCATTGGAGTAGGATATTCAAATTAGAATAGAAAACGTCTTGCAAAAGTGTCAAGTCAAGGTATACGTTTTATTTGATGGGAAGAAATACGTATATCGAGTCAATAAACTTAAGTAACAATCTTACTGTTTAAACTTTAACCTTTGGTCGCGCTTAGCATATTTCAATACAAAGATGCACAAGCTTGTTTGGTAATCCTGTGTCTTCACGCATTGATTTAAATCCTATTACAATGGTTGATAAATTCATATTCATAAGTTGATAAATTCAAATTCATATGTTTATCGATTCATACAATAATGAAGATTTAAATGATAATATATCTTGCCCTCTAAACAATGTAACGTGTATTTTATACATTTACTACTACACAGGAACATGGTGGGGGTAGCTGATAAAATATTACATTACTAAAGATTAAAACGAACACAGTTTCCCACAAACAAGCTTGGCAACTTACGTAACGTCTCGAGTCCATCAATGAAAGTGGGAGGGGCTAACCTGCTCTAGAATATGGTGGGGGTATCTCGCCGACCTTGAACGGTCACTAAAGCGTTATTTAGAAACAAACGTGGCCTCCCAAGAGTTCAAAGTGTCTCTCACGCCCGCTACACGTATCCTTCCCTCCCTTTTCTCCTTCTAAACTCGTCCGTGGTCGGAGATGGGCAAAATTCTTATCATATTCTTATCAAAAATTAGGGTTTTCAATTATCGAATCAGATCACGAATTACGTTCGATGACTCGTAGTATGGAAACAAACGACCATATTTTTATCCCCACGCCTGTTATTCGAATGAAATTATGCCCATCCTCGACTGTGAACCGTGCCAGCGTACCTAGAAAAAAAGCGCCGCTGAGCAAAGAAAGAAACGTCAGAGCTAGCGTACGGGAAACCGTTCTGTGTATATAATTATATAGGTGTGCCTGAAATTTTTTGAGGGGAGCGGCGAATACTTCCAGCGACACGAGGCAGTAAAAATGATGGAGAAAAAAAAACGGAAAAAAGAAAGGAAGCGAGCGTTACTCTCTCCCTGGATCCTTGCGACCAGTCCTCGATTCCACGTAGACATACGAAATGACGCAAAACAAACAAACATACAAAACAAAAAAAACGCCAAAAAAGAAAAGTGTGTGTGAAGCCCTCTAGTAATCGTGTGCACAAAATCCGCTTTCGCTCCAATGAAAGTTTTTTGTTTTTTTTTTTCATCTCTGAAACTTCCAGACAGTATTGGTTGCACCTTACCGTGGTGCAACCCTTTCTTGTAAATGCGCCTCGAAGGGACATATACATCCAGGAGAGTCGAAAATAAAATTTGAAATTTTATTAATTAGAAATTGGTATCTAATATTGGTACGATAAAGGTTAGACACGTTGAAATTCGTGGTGGCGTGTCTGTTGAATCGGATACCCGCCGTAATATTCGAATAAAATAACAAAAAGGAGAAGAAATAAAACCTATAGTTATCAACTTTTGCGACGATTAAAAAATAGTTATGTCGAGACGAGGATCGCTATGTATAGAGTTTATACATGGAATTAAAAGAAATTCTATTCAGTTTCATTCGGTAAACGTTTTGGTAGTTCCACACGGAACATTGCTCGTAAAAGACGTCATTGGTAACGAAAAAAGAAGAGAAGAACAATTTTCTTTCTTTTTACCTTCCTACGTGCATATGTCCCCGAAGCACAGAGTCCTTCACTTTTCACAAAGGAGCTAGAAAAGTGATTCTGTAAACATCCCAGCGCCTTTGTGCTCCTATCTCGGGTTAACGAAATCCTTCCCGTTCAAGGTACAAAGCGACTCATGCCCGAGACCGTGATTGACGACCCGAGAAATTCAAATTATGTGCGAGAACTTTTCCTTTCTCAGGGTTTCCGTTCGAAATTCCGGTTTATTGGACGAGTACGGACGTCCTCGACCTCGACCATCCGCCTCTCCTCCAACCCCTTACCCCTTTTGGAGGACGTTAACGTTGTGATATGTTTACAATATTGTAACGATTTGCTCGTCGTCGCCTCTGCGTATTAAAATAAAATTAATTATTAGGTGTAGAAATTAATTTCGCGCCTTTGTGTAGAATTATTTATTAACTCTAGGTAGATTGTCATAAGGAGAAATTATATGGTGTAAATAATTTTGTTGTACGCGAAGCAGCGGTGGAGATTTGAGGAAGAAATGAATCTTTTTAAACGAAACCTTCAGTCCCTAATTGGAGTTGAAATCCTTCGTTCGATCTTTGCAATGACCATCAGGTTGAGACTTAAGTTATGTATACAAATACATTGCAACGGAGATCAAGTTTTAACGTAGCAATTAGAGTTATAAATTATTGAGTACAAAGGCACAGAATTAATTTCTACGTCTAATAGAGTCTTTCGGTTTTGGAACTGGCGTCTAGAACGCCCAAGGGGATTCGGCTCACCCACGACACCCCTAAGCTCCGTGTTCCGTCGTCTTTGTTTCTGATTTGTAATCGTTGACGTTTCGTCGGATCCTTCATTTTGTGAAATGGACGCGAAACTACCATGTGCTGATAATAACACTTTGAAAATCAGACACTCCAAAGCGTCTCTCTTTTTTTTATCTCCAACACCTGTCCCGCGACGTCCAGCAGGAGCCTTCCTGGATGGAAGAATCCTGCCGGTTAGAATTAGTTATTATATATGTTATTTATTTAGTTGCGTTGTGACTATTTTCATTCTGTCGAAGTCGAAAAAATGATTTGTAAATTAATAAAAAGGGGGGAGACAAGTTTGAGTGCTCTTCAACATTTAATCGTAGATTAATAAGTTTCTGGGCCAGTAGTATTATTTGATGTATTAGTAAAGTCGACATTTATGGAAGAAGAACTATAAATTTATTTTACATACTTTGGCTAAGGGCTAAAATAATTCCTAACAATAAAAAGATTCCAATGGTAACATTCGCAATTCGTATTGCATTCTAATACAACTGACCTGTAATTAAGTTTTTAAAAAGCAATCAAGCTTGCCATCCCCCTTTCCCATTGATGTGCGAGATATTTACAAACGTGAGAAGGTTGAAATAAAATTGCCAGCCACTGTTTCACGAGGTCAATTACCATATTAAAAATGTTTTGACTCGACAAAAGTAAGGCAACATTCTTCATTTAGTCGAGACGCGGCTAATTTCAATCCCTTTGAAGCATACGCTCGCGTATGAATATAAACACGGAGATTGAGAAGATTGAAAAAGACCGTGAGAAGGTGTCGCGTGTAATTCATCCAGCCTATTTTGTAAGATTTCTCGGACACCAAGGTCGTGGAAAGACTCGCAACTATCAATTACACGCCTGTTAACCTTTACCCGCAAGTTTCGTCAACTCTGAGCTCCGTCGGGTAGCAAATGTCTAGGTCGAACGTCGCGTTATCGAATCTCAAGGTAACTTCAAACCGGGATCCTCACTGTTTGGAATTTTTATTAATTCACGTGCGTCTTCGACGACAAAACGCCAAGATGACGTGAATTTTTTCACCGTAAGGCTGTTAGACGTCGATTGGAAAAAGGTGAGATCAAAATCCATCCGAATGTTAATTTATTCCAGATAATAAAATCGTGGTATTAGGTTGTCCGAAAAGTTTCTTTCGTTTTATTGGGAAGCAATACATACATGATATTTCTTGTCAACTGGATACCAATTTCAACAGCTTTTTCGATAGATCGTTCTGATTTTAATCGTTCTAAATCGATCACTTGAAGTAGTATCGGGAAAACTATATTCTTCAGTTTAAGTAAAAGATTATTTTGAGCCAAAACTAAAAGAGAAGAATCTAAAAATCTATGAATCTAATGTTTCGAAAATTGTAAAATAAGGGCCACCCTTGTTCTTCGTGCAGAATCCAGAACTTTTATACAAAGATACAGTGTTTGTACAAGCGAGCGGCGAACCACTTTGCAAAGTGACGCGAGTCAAAGCACCCTATTGACAAACTAACTTAACTGGTATTTGTGTCGTTTCGTCGTTGATCTAAATGTATATCGCGATCAGATCAATGGTCAAGAACCACGAATGGGGAAACGACACTACTACTCCACTTTCCTCGAGCGTAATCCATGGCGCGATGACTTAGCATCCCTCTCTTACGCACCGATACTGATACGCTGTTCATTACGAATGTTATGCGAGCGCTTTCACGATGCAATTCCCTTCTATTACGCCTGAACGAGAGGAAACGTGAAACGTAATCCTTGAACGTAATAGAAAACGCGACGTCGCGAAACAAACGAGTAACGCGGTATTCGTGAAAGGCTTTTTCCTCTTCCTCTTCCTCTTTACACACCTATTCCTATTGGACGGGGTTCTGCTGTTCTAGATGTTCCTTTCGCCGATTGCGATCGCGATTTACGTTCGTAGATCTCAAACGGAAGCTGGTACAGTCTATTGCATCGACATTACTTTTCGGTACACATGGGTCGTTGGGTTTGTATCGAATTTTGGAAGAGTGTAATCATTGATTTCAGATGAATTCTGATTTCTAAGTAAAACCCTCATCGATCTTAATCGGTGCTTATACGGTATAGATGTCTTGTTCGTTTTTTTTTTTTTTTTTAAATCTTCTCGATCAGGTAGTACTCTTTTTATGTCGCTCAGTGCTTTAGTTTATCGATGGTGACATTTCTCAGCGTTATCTTGCAATTCTGGATGCAGCACGACGCTAATAACTGCATTAATGTATCACTTTTTTATGATTCCGACCTCTTCGGGAATAAATTGCATATTATTTTAAAGTGACATAAAATAGGAATTTTTGTTGTATGACGTTGACAAGCAGGAAAATTTCACGATGAATATTTATTAGCGCTCGTAATCTTTATATTCGGATTATAATATTCGAATTGACTTGTCACCTAAACGTACCTGAAACGATGCAAATACGTTACTCTTCGCAGACTATTTCTTCGCAGAGATTTTCCATAAACAATTGCCGTCGGTCAACGAGTGCAGAGTTTAATTACGGAGGGAATCGGTAAGTAATCACAGGTTTAAATTAATCGAGTAATGTGCGAAAGTTTGAGATCTCTCTAGATTAGAATGAGACTGCAGCTACTTTGAGTAACTTAATTCGTGTTTAACAAGGCAAATTAATACCGATTGCCGCGTTTACATCGTCGCGTACTCGCGATGCCGTGCGTTATCGTAGTACACAATTATTGACATTTAGTTATAAAACCCGTCAACCTTTGCTTCGCGATTGTTTTACATGATAATGAGCGAACGTTTGACCCTGTTATAAGAACATTTACAATATCCAACGATCAGCAAAGTTGATCAACGACAAGTTCAATATATATTACGAAGATAAAAATTACAAATTCTAAACAGAAAAGCTAAAAAAAGAAAAAAAAAATATATATACATATCAAATTGAGTAATCTCCTCCGTTCCGAAGTCGGTTAAAAAACAATGAAAAAAAAGCATCATGAAGAAATAAACGCGAGACTCGAATTATAAAATGTTTGGAAACCTGAGATCTTGTATAATCAAAAGGGTTGGACTGCGTGTTTATTTGATTTTCAAGCCCTCAGAGGCTGTGGCTATATGCGATCGTAGCTACAGCACGGGTTTAGCAATCCCGAAGGTACCCGAGCTATAGGGGGGCCGGTGGCCCCTCAACGGACTTCTGACATCATTAATTGGACAATTATGAAGAGAAGTATGTAATGCAAAGATGGAATTACGACTTCGTAACCTTATGAATAAAACTCTCTCGCATCTTATTTCCAAACATCTGGAAACTAGCCTTCCACTTGGACCATGGCTGGGCCATTCCTCTTCGTCCTTTGTCCACCGAAAATATTTTTAACGATGACCAAAAGAACACGGTCGTTTGACGCACGTGTCAAAATTTTTCTTTTTACCTGTCGCGAAAGGAACGTATAGGAATGCATGCGTATGCTGGATAAGTTATAGACTATGTCTCATGTATACGGTGGTCTTCGATCGTTTAGAAACGGTCAAATAACTCTTCGCAAAAATTTTCATCGGAAACCGGTTTCCAGAGCTCGTCGACGAGCTCGGTATTGTATCGTTGAGTTTGGTAAGGATAAGTCAACAATAACAGACAAAATACATATTAGCTACCGCATAAAAGTCTCAAATTACCACTTTGTTAACATGGAACAAACAGAAAGAAACATAGACTCGAGGAACTCCGTGTTCGGAACGTCAAAACCATCGTAAATATAATAAACATTTACTGTACGGGATGTGTTTGCCTAATGCTACTCGAGACGAGAATATAAAACTGAAATTTCGAGCGAACGTAATAACCTGGAGGAGTCACCCAACCATTAATCGTTGAAAAAATGAACTCGCAACCGCTTCCAATGTAACTCGCGCAACGACACTCGAGTAGAACGAAATTTTCCATCCGAAAAAAGAGTTCCCCGATAGTTCGGCTCACTTTCGCTTGTCCTAGTTGCATGCAGCCCCTTAAATGGGACTTCTTGTTCGATTGGTTGTACCCCGATAATTACACGATCGATACGTGCGGGAATGTCTTCGGCCTCGTGTTTCAGCAACTTTCGTGGTTCTACTGTATTAATTATTTTCCACTGAAGCGGACGTTATGCCCCATGGCAATTTTACAACGCGCCTACGCAACTCCGTCGATGGAAAATTCGCGGCTACGCGTTGCTTTCACGTTTTCCGTGAAACAATAAGCGATTTTGCAGGTGCCGGTGCACATTCGAAGGAGCGATAGCGTGAAACTTGGGATCGAAAAACATTTTTGCATCGAAAGTGCGGTAATTCCACTTTTCACCGAGTCTAATTATAAACATAAGTTAGTTACATAGCTAAAATCACGATGTAAGTTAGAACGGCGTGGCTCTGCTACAATCTGAAGCGATTAAAAAGTACTTCCTCGTTGGTTTCTCGAAAGAAAATCGAACTTAGCTTTGGAATTTCATTTAAAAGCGATAAACGTAAAACGAGGAAGCCTTAGAAACATTCAACAGTTGTAAAACTGTCAATCATCAAGGATCTCATCGACTCCGTTCGTTACGATCGAGCGTTGAGTCGAACTCGACCGTGGCTCTAACTTTGACCGTGTTTACGTGACTTCTTTTACATTAAAATTTGCATGAAAAATATAATTATAACCTCTTACGTATCGGAGAATCTATTTTCTGCGTAGAATCTGTTTGAATCGAACGCGTAAATTGCACCTTATTTCTTCCTTTTATTTCTTTTTCTTTTTAACGGAAAGGTACCACCGGTCGCGTAACATCGCCGTTCACGTAATCGAATAAAGTAAAAAAAGCAGTTATTAGCACACGACCAAGGAGACGAGAGATTTACATTTTGCTAGAAGTCTGGAACATTTTGTCTACCACGACGTCCTTTCTCCTTCTTTTCTTTTGCCGCGAACGGGAATATCGCGTCTCGTTTTCGCCAAACGTCACTCGCCATAGCCAGGAGATGCTGGAATTCGTTTCGTTAACGTTCGACTCGCGTCGAGAACAACCACTGAATGCGTAACACCGTTTCCGTTGTTACCGTTCACGGATGCTGGGACTTTTGATTTTCGTTTTTCTTTGCTGCACTGAACCACGCCACGAAGTTTCCTGGACCCGTTCGCTTGTTCGCATATTTATCGTTGATTGTTTCACGATTATCTCGGTCATTAATCGAGACGCGATAATTAATACCCTACTGCGTTACACGTTTTCATCACGAATCGAAAAAAATTTAAACGGCTAGTCTTGCTTCCAAGATCCAATAATCACGCCATCGTGTCCACACTTTATTCGAAGCGTTCAACTTCGATGGCAATCTTGTAGTCGCATTACGTTAGCACACGTCATCCTTGCGTCGACAGAAATGATAATTATTGTAATTATCTTACGCGCCTAACACGGATTCATCAAGATACAGATCTAATACAGATTGTTGGATTCAGGGTTGTACTTATTTAAAGAGGAAACTATGAAAGCAGTTACAGTGCAAAGGATTAGAACATCGAGTCTTTCGTTGAACCTCGTAACATTGCATTCGATCACGAAGAGATCCAGAGGCAATGACAAAGGAACGTTAACCTCGAGAACATTTCCTAACGGCCACACGTGTCTTCTGAACGAAACACATTATGCAGAGCCTTACAAAACAGTCGCTCTCGTTTTCACCTATTCGGGGATGATGCGCGCGGCGGGTCCACGTGCGAGGCAGATGATCGATTGCCTCTTAATCCCGATAAAAATCTTCGTTTCGAGCAGCTCTCGCGCTCGTCCTTGTTCTTTCGATCACCTCTCCGTCGCGACACCTCCTCCTTTTATTGAAAACTTTCACTTGTCTCGTGCACACCTGGCCAATGCTCGCGTTCCAAGACGAATTCACGTTCCCGTTGAGAGCAATTACCATTCTTATTTCATCGGCAAAGTCTCGCGCCACGAGTCGCCTCTATAGTCGGAGCAACCGTACCCTTTACAGTCGGACCATCCACAGGGTGGAGTTTCAGGGTAGTGGTTATTATTGAAAATAATTTCTGAAAATTTATATTTTCTTGTAGGTTTGTCTTCTACGTTTTTGGATTGCTGCAATCCCTGACTCGACTCTCAGAATATTCCGTAAAACGTGGGAACTGTTACAATAAATTCTACATTTAAAATTGCATAATTTAGGAATCCTTTCGATCTATAAAATAGGGAACGAATCTAATGTTTTTTCTTTTCTACTAATTATCCGATAGAAAGAGTACACTAATGTTTCTGTATGAAGCCGCCCACGTGTTGTCGTTATCCGCGCCGAATGGCGATAAAGAAACTTGAAAAAGGAAAAATGAAGAACGTTCGTTGGACGCTATTTTCAAGAATTGGCTTCCTAGATAGACGTCGCGACTACTGGAGATTGTTATTTACACGAGATCTACAACATCCGTGGTATCGTGTGTGCCGATGAATATATTTAGCGGAAATCCCGATCCGATATTGGCAAATCTCTCGAGGTGATGCATAATGCAATAACGCAGTGACGATAAATGACGATAGTTTTCTACGCGAGAAAAGTAATATACATGTTTCAATATCGTGTAGCTTATTCAAGTGGACGCCGAATTTGCTACGAAGGGCCGTTTGTTTGTTTGTCAAACCCCATTGTTTCGAAGGCGTTAAGTGCGGTTTCTGTTTCAATTATTGGCACAAGAATATATGTACGTATTAGGTTGTTCGTAAAGTGGTTTCGTATTTTTAGCACCAGAGTGGTTAATTGCATTTTAAAGCAGTCAACTTCGTTATAAATGATATCGTCTTTACATACTTTGGCAGTTGAAATTTCAAGGTTTATTCGTAAAAAATGGTCAACACATAATTCAATAAAATTGAATTATTTATATATTCTTGAAAAATTGTTCTTTTTTAACCGACTTTGAAAAGGAGGAGGTTACTCACTTTTTTTATAAACAGAAGTCCGAAGTACCTTTCCAAACAACCTAACATATGTGTATACATAGTATTATCACTCATCCAGGCCCAATAGACACGGAGCTCCTACAAGGAGCTCGTATATCTCGGATTCACCAAATCCGTACTGTAGCTGTGACCAAGCACAGCTACAGTCCCTGAGGGCAAACAGATCTAATCGGACATTGAATATGTTAACCGAACGTCTATTTTTCGGCTCTGTTACTCCGAGCTCTCTTCATCCATTCCACCCTTTGCATCGTTCCACGCATGCCTCGTAAATGAATGTCATGCTTATGCGAGACTTAATAAAAAGCAGGATGTGTTCGCTATGAATCACTGTAACTTAGCAAATAGCACTCTCGCTGAGAGTCTCTCAGTCTTTATAACGAGAGCCAGGATGGAAGACCACACTCCAAACTCGACTATTCCAAGTGCAAAAGTTGAACAAATTGAAAAGTAGTCCCGACCTTCCCCAAGTAAAGAATCAGGACTTGTGCGCTTTGAATCATCCTACCTTCAGGAAAATACACTCCAAGTCTCCATAACAAAATCCAGAATTGAAGATCGCACTCCGAGGTCGACTGTCCACGATCGCCAAAGTCGCGAAGAAGATCGAAATGTTTCGATATCGCGTCCCCAACCCCCAACCCTCCCCCCATCCCCCTCCGAGATTAAACAAATTTAAACGAATTTTTCCGGCATCTCGATCGATCACTCTTCGCTATTCCCGCCGTACAAACTATCCGGTACACGTATCGAGATGTAAGAAGGGTTAAAAGGCCGCCGGCCCGAGCGATAGGTCAGCTTTTCAGCCATCGCAGTATCCCTGACGTCCGTCACGACGAAGAGATCCGAGCCACTGCTTCCAAGCTAAACAGAAACGCGGTTCCCTGGCCACCCTCCTCGTCGTTGCGTAAAATGGTAGACGAGATGAACAAATCGGAAAAGAAAAGAAAAAAAGGAAAAAGGAAAAATATATTCCAAATAATAACCAATCGGCGCCAACGGACAGAAATAACGATCGTGGTCCCCGAAACGTCGTGGTGGGGGCGTCGCGGCGAGACTTTAAAGACGGCCCCGGCTCGCTTTCCCATTTGGATTCCGCGATTCCGCCTCTCTTGCACGGCAGTCCTTTCCCGGTCGTTGTGTATCTTTACTCGGGCTGATCTCAATGCAAATAAATCGCGTCTCCCTCCATTGACGCGTGCTGGCTGTCCAGGAGTCGCGTCGCGGTTCTCGGCGGTTCCTCCGAGTAACGTTTCCGATGCGAGCGCGTCCAGTCGCTTTCTATTTCGTTCCTGGCCCGTTTGAAGAACGGTGTCGGTACCATTAGGCCTCGATACCTGTTGCGAACGGGTGAAACTGTACACTCGGCCACCACCGTGTTACTCGCCAGGGAGATAGACAGTGAATTTACTCATTATCAGTGATTACTCAAGAAAAGCGAAGATCGACCATGGCGTGGACGACGATTGTTGTTTTGGCGACGTTGTGCGCGTCGATACGCGCGATCGAGTCCGACCAGGTACTGATGAGGCAGACGATGCCGGGATACACGGTCCTCAGCAACGCGAACATCCTGAACACGTCCAGGTGCCGAACAGACATGGAGGAATTGAAGGAGCACATAGACATGCGGTCTCGGTGGGCCATGAAAGGTTGGGATCTATCTTCGATACTTTCTTCGATCGGGCTTGTTTTCCATATTTGATGAAAAATAAAGTAAAAAACGGGACGTGCAACCGGATAAATTCCGTCGAACCGAATGAAACGACCGAGGTGGAGCCTGTTTCGTAACCGTTTCCTGTTCGCGTGTAAACACAATTTGCTCAGGTAAAAGTTGATTCGCGATATTCCACGCCACAGTGGATCGAAACGTCTCCAAAATATGTAGTAATAGTTATCATATACAATTCGTTTCCTTTCTATCTCTGTTTTCGGTCCTCTTGAAGGTTGATCTCATCCTCTTCCGGGCCATTTCGAGCCCCCTGTTGCACCATGTGGTCACTCCATGCCTTATTCTCGTATGCTCTAATCAAGGCTATCTGGATCTGCTCATGTCTCCTCCAGGCTTATCTCAAAGCCACATTTCATCCTCAAAGTACTCCTAGTCTGTGTCTCTATGTTACACGGTCCAGTTTTGCTCTCGCTATTTCCAACCCCGAACTTAACGGTTCTGTGATCGGACATGGATGGTTCCCTCTCCACCCTCCATCCAAGTATGCTGCCTTAGACTAACCAACGGAAATATTAATTAAAAACATGTATTGCACCTTCGAACACTTTGTGAATGAATTCCAAACACTTTTTTTTACTTCGTGTTGTATAGTATTCTCGGAAAAATATCGCGGATATCATCTTTTTCTCGCAGTCTCGCACTTATCGTTAAATGTTAACCCTTTGGACTCGAGAGTTTTCTTTAGGTTTAATTTCTTTGGAACTCGAAGTGCCAATAAAATGTTTCCCGTTGAGGCAAACGTGACCTGATTCTCAAATCTCAAATTAGAGATCCGAATTTCGAAGTCGTGGCGATAGAATGCTAAGAAAGCATCTCGAGTTGCTGGTAGATACCAGAAAAACTGGCCTCGAGTGCAAAGGGTTAACTCTATTCTCAATCCTTCTTTCCTAGTCAAATCTTCCTGTCGATGAAACAAACGACGGATGTTTCTTTTTTCAAAGTGCTGGACTGCAACGGCCTGCCAACTTCTGCGATCACAGAAGGGAACATCTATTGGCTAGGCAACTCGCCGTTGTGCCGTATGATGAACGATAAAGTAATACCATTGTTGGGATGGACATTGTCGGAGAACGCTACTGCCTACAAAAACCTCTCCCTCGAATTCCCGCCCTTCGACGTGGACTATTATGTAGCCCGATTCCAAGAGAACGCCGACCTCCACGACTTCATAATTGCTTCCTACACCGAAGTAAGCTTTTGTACTCTTTATGTAAATGTTCATTTATTGGGTTGTCTGGAAAGTCCATGCCGATTTTTAGTAGGAAGTACAGGTCTGAATATATCGCAATGGTTGAAAACTAATAACACGTGGACATCCCTGAAAAGGTAGAAAAATTGTGGAACAAAATGTTACATATATAATTCAATAAGTATATATCGAAATTCAAACGTGTTATTGAATGTTTCTTAAAAATTGGCACGAACTTTCTGGACAACCCGATACTTTGTCAGTCTTTCGAGTACTCGATCGAGTAAGAAATGGTCTCTGAATGGAAGACTCCAAAGCTTCGTCAACGTCGCAGCTATCTTCTTCGGGACGCGACTCTTCTTGAAACGACTCACTGATATTAGCACGGAGGTCAGCTTAGGTAGCTGGAGTCACTTCGAGACACCTGTGCTCGTGCCACGAACTCATCGAGTAGATCTTTTGAACGGTCGCGTGATTGGTAGCTGATGTAGAAGTGTTGTAACTCGAAGAAATTAGCTGAAACGTTAACGGAAGCTTGGAGTGCAGAAGAAGTTCGATAAAATTCGAAAGATGTCCCAGCCTGTTTGCCTCAAACGAAATCGTGGATCTTTAGAGAATTTTGGTGATCGGACTGTGCATGCCATCTTCCTGCTCCACGAACCAGTTATCCACGATACTAAAGAAGATTAGCGACGACGATGATCTCCTAATGGAGCGACTTTACGACATGAACTTCAGCTTGATTAGCGTCAAGGAACTCTACGGCGACCAAGATTGGCTTCTCAGTGGCCAGATAATAATGATTATGTACGTAGCGAAAAGATGTTGTATCTATTTTGAGAAAGCAACGCCAATTTATGGTAAAATGTGTCCCTAACGCTTTAAATTTACCAGTACTGTATACTGTTTAACCTCTTGCGCCGATGTAACGCGACGTAAGGGGAACTTTTCGTCTCAGAATTGGAAATTACACGTGGGTAGTCGGTCGAACCATGGCAAAAACTACTCTTGAAGTTTCAGTGAATGCGACAAAATGAATTTTACGTGTTTTGTTTCGTCCAACAACAATGCACAGGGCTTAAAAAAAAAAAAAACACTTTCCCAAGAGCGTAAGCGCTCCATTCTTCTAATATTGGTAAATTTCGACTAATTGCTCGCAGATTAACCCTGATGGCACTGCTTGTTATGACAATAGCGGGAACAGCGTACGATCTAGCCGTGCATCAGAAACGCTTGGAAAAGAAGCAGGAGTTCCTTACTTATGAGAACAACAACACTAATGGTTAGTAGATCGTCATCGAAAGTAACAGGATGGAACAAAAAATTGATCTACAACGTGAATTCATTTCTTCCTGAGATCCTGACTCGGTATCGTAATAATAATATTAAAGAATATAAATTAAAAAAAACTTTGAACAGACGTGAAGAACGACGAGGAGACGAAACACGATGCCGACCGCGAGCCCCCCACGATGGAGGACCTCGGACCGACGAACACCTTGGGGGAAATTCTAATTTGTTTCTCGGCCTATACGAACACCAAAAAGATATTTACATTAAACAACACAAGGAATAAGTTGGATATATTTCACGGAATGAAAGTCATTGGAATGTTTTGGATCGTCCTGGCGCACGTCCTCTTTTACGGCTCCTTCAACATTGGTAAGACGACGTCATTAAATTTCCATTCGGTTTCATCCTCCTGTTTCTTGAGCTCTCGAAACCCTTCAAAAACGTCTTTTTAAATAATACTCTCTCGACGTTACACAGCAAACGATTGTTTTAACAAACTTCCACGTGTACAGGTAACAAGCTGTCGACACTTTTATCGTCTCAATATCTAATATCCCAGCCTGTAACCAACGCGACGTTCTCCGTGGACACCTATTTCTTCATGAGCGGATTCTTACTAACGCACATATTCTTCAAAGCAACGAAAAACCAAAAAATGGCAGACGTTAGCGTCGGCAAGAAAGTGATTCAATTTATAGTAATGATCATCCGAAGAATGGCAAGGTACCATGTTCCATTTTTCGTTCATCTAGGCTCATGAAACGAGAGCGAAAGATCCAATGGCGGATCTAGAGTTTAACTATAATGTCCTTTATTTCTCCGAACGGTTCCAACTATGAGATCTGTACAAAATATACTAGCCTTCTTTTTAAAGCTTTTAAACTATCACAATGTCTCTTGTGAGTTTCCGCCATTTTCGCTCAAACGAATAGCCATCTAGCGGTGAAGAGGCCGAACTAATTTTCGGAGTTTGGTCAGCGCCTCTATCGGGAAAACGCTCAAGTTTGTCCTCGATAGTTCCTTTTTTTACTGCTAGATGGCGCCATTGTCAGTATTTTTTTTACCGACGTTATGGTAACGTACCGACAGGTCGGTAAAAAAATACTGACAATGGCGCCATCTAGCAGTAAAAAAAGGAACTA